>NC_086449.1:830051070-830161070 GCF_028390025.1 Pseudophryne corroboree | reverse complement strand
AGGGTTAAGCTCCATGCATGGGCTAATTAATTCACATGAGTTCCTTAGATGCTGTTTAGGAAGTCCATCCACAATGGAGTGTTAGAAATTGGTGATCAGTTTGTATGATTACAATCTCATCCAGATGAAGGCAAATTTTCTACGGGTAGCTTAGATATACATATTTCCATAAGTGTGCAATGACTTTAAAGCTGAATCGCTATTTGTGCAGTCTCATGTAATAAAGCTTACCCGGCCTTTCAATTAAGGAAATTTTCATAGGCACTTTCCTGATGGTGGGCGCCGGCTGCCCACACCGCTAAACAGCGGCACAGAAGGAGGTGTCAATAACACTGGATGAAGACTGCGCTTCACAGGACCACTTCAGAGCGCGGCTGGTCAAGACCAGAGAGCCGTTCGCGGCTGATCAAAGTCGAGAGCCGTTCGCTCGTGCTTCCGTGGTAGGAACCGCTGAATGTGCTGCGGGTATATTAGTGTTGAATACCCAGGATACCGGACAAGACTTCGGGCGGGATGCTTGATGCGTTTCTCAGCCTCGAGCACAGGGGCTGTTTCATCAGAGGAATTCCAGCTGGGCTGTTTCCTTCACGTCCTACAGTCGGGAGTGACTTTGGGATTAAAATTGGGGTCCATAAAGGTCCAGATTTCGGCCCTATCCATTTTCTTTCAAAAAGAACTGGCTTCTCTTCCTGAAGTTCAGACTTTTGTAAAGGGAGTGCTGCATATTCAGCCCCCGTTTGTGCCTGCAGTGGCACCTTGGGATCTTAACGTGGTGTTCAGTTTCCTGAAATCACTCTGGTTTGAGCCACTTAAAACCGTGGAGTTAAAATTTCTCACGTGGAAGGTGGTCATGCTGTTAGCCTTGGCTTCAGCTAGGCGTGTGTCAGAATTGGCGGCTTTATCACATAAAAGCCCCTATCTGGTTTTCCATATGGACAGGGCAGAATTGCGGACTCGTCCGCAATTGCTGCCAAAAGTAGTGTCATCTTTTCATATGAACCAACCTATTGTGGTGCCTGTGACTACTCGTGACTTGGAGGGTTCCGAGTTACTAGATGTAGTCAGGGCTTTGAAGGTTTATGTAGCCAGAACGGCTAGAGTCAGGAAAACTGACTCACTGTTTATCCTGTATGCATCCAACAAGCTGGGTGCTCCTGCTTCAAAGCAAACTATTGCTCGCTGGATCTGTAACACGATTCAGCAGGCTCATTCTGCGGCTGGATTGCCGCATCCAAAATCAGTAAAGGCCCATTCCACAAGGAAGGTGGGCTCTTCTTGGGCGACTGCCCGAGGGGTCTCGGCATTACAGCTTTGCCGAGCAGCTACTTGGTCGGGTTCAAACACTTTTGCAAAGTTCTACAAGTTTGATACCCTGGCTGAGGAGGACCTTGTGTTTGCTCATTCGGTGCTGCAGAGTCATCCGCACTCTCCCGACCATTTGGGAGCTTTGGTATAATCTCCATGGTCCTTACGGAGTCCCCAGCATCCACTAGGACGTTAGAGAAAATAAGATTTTACTTACCGGTAAATCTATTTCTCGTAGTCCGTAGTGGATGCTGGGCGCCCGTCCCAAGTGCGGAATTCTTCTGCAATACTTGTATATAGTTATTGCTTATATAAGGGTTATTTTATGGTTGCATCAGGTTTATCTGATGCTCTGTTGTTGTTCATACTGTTAACTGGGTAAGGTTATCACGAGTTATACGGTGTGATTGGTGTGGCTGGTATGAGTCTTACCCTGGATTCCAAAATCCTTTCCTTGTATTGTCAGCTCTTCCGGGCACAGTTTCCTTAACTGAGGTCTGGAGGAGGGGCATAGAGGGAGGAGCCAGTGCACACCAGTAGTCCTAATTCTTTCTTAGAGTGCCCTGACTCCTGCGGAGCCCGTCTATTCCCCATGGTCCTTACGGAGTCCCCAGCATCCACTACGGACTACGAGAAATAGATTTGCCAGTAAGTAAAATATTATTTTATTGCACAAAAGGTTGGACAAAGCCGAGTCCAGGAATTATGCAGAGAGCCAGGCCCTGCCTGCCCCTATGTCGCAGGGACCCTCGGGGTCTCAAAAGCGCCCACTATCCCAAATAGTAGACACTAATACCGACACTGATTCTGACTAGTGTCGACTACGATGATGCAAAGTTACTTTTAGCCAATTTTGGCTGTATTCAATATATGATTATTGCAATAAAGGATGTTTTGCATATCACAGAGGAACACCCTGTCCCTGACACGAGGGTACACATGTATAAGGAAAAGAAACCTGAGGTAACCTTTACCCCTTCTCATGAGCTGACCGAGTTATTTGAAAGGGCTTGGAAATCTCCAGACAAGAAACTGCAAATTCCCAAAAGGATTCTTATAGCGTATCCTTTCCCGACCAAGGACAGGATACGGTGGGTATCCTCCCCAAGGGTAGACAAAGCGTTGACACGCTTATCCAAAAAGGTAGCACTGCCATCCCAAGATACGGCTACCCTCAGGGATCCTGCTGATCGCAAGCAGGAGGCTACATTAAAGTCCATTTACACACACTCTGGTACCTTACTCGGACTGGCGATAGCGTCGGCTTGGGTTTGTAGCGCTATAGCCGCTTGGACAGAAACCTTATCGGCGGAATTTGATACCCTGGATAAGGATACTATTTTATTAACCCTGGGTCATATTAAAGATGCTGCCTTATATATGAGGGATGCTCCAAGAGACATTGGCCTACTGGGTTCTAGAGTCAACGCTATGTCGATTTCTGCTAGACGAGTCCTATGGACCCGGCATTGGACAAGTGATGCCGACTCAAAGAGGCATATGGAGGTTTTACCTTACAGGGGTGAGGAATTGTTTGGGGAAGGTCTCTCGGACCTGGTCTCCACAGCTACTGCAGGTAAATCAAATTTTTTGCCTTATAGTCCCTCACAGCCTAAGAAAGCACCACATTATCAAATGCAGTCCTTTCGGTCAAATAAAAACAAGAGAGCACGAGGATCGTCCTTTATTGCCAGAGGTAAGGGCAGAGGGAAAAAGCTGCCAACCACAGCTAGTTCCCAGGAGCAGAAGTCCTCCCCGGCCTCTACAAAATCCACCGCATGACGCTGGGGCTCCGCTGAGGGAGTCCGCCCCAGTGGGGGCACGTCTTCGACTTTTCAGCCACATCTGGGTTCACTCACAGGTGGATCCCTGGGCAATAGAAATTGTTTCCCAGGGTTAAAAGCTGGAATTCGAAGAGGTGCCTCCTCGACGGTTTTTCAAATCGGCCCTACCAGCTTCTCCCCCAGAAAGGGAGATAGTTTTAAATGCAATTCAAAAATTGTGTCTTCAACAAGTGGTGGTCAAAGTTTCCCTGCTTCAACAAGGGAGGAGGTATTACTCGACCCTATTTGTAGTCCCGAAACCAGACGGTTCGGTCAGACCCACTTTAAATTTAAAATCCTTGAACCTATACTTGAAAAGGTTCAAGTTCAAGATGGAATCGCTCAGAGCGCTCATCGCCAGCCTAGAAGGGGGGGATTTTATGGTTTCCCTGGACATAAAGGATGCATACCTTCATGTTCTCATATATCCACCTCATCAGGCATACCTGAGATTTGCGGTACAGGATTGTCATTACCAATTTCAGACGTTGCCGTTTGGGCTTTCCTCTGCCCCGAGGATTTTCACCAAGGTAATGGCGGAAATGATGGTGCTCCTGCGCAAGCAGGGTGTCACAATTATCCTTTACTTGGACGATCTCCTAATAAAAGCGAGATCACGAGAGCAGTTGTTGAACAGCGTGTCACTTTCACTGAAGGTGTTACAGCAGCACGGCTGGATTCTCAATATCTCGAAGTCACAGTTAGTTCCTACGACTCGTTTGACCTTCTTAGGCATGATTCTGGATACGGACCAGAAAAGGGTTTATCTACCGATAGAAAAGGCCCAGGAACTCATGACTCTGGTCAGGGACCTATTGAATCCAAAACAGGTGTCGGTGCATCACTGCACTCGAGTCCTGGGAAAGATGGTAGCATCTTACGAGGCCATTCCTTTCGGCAGGTTCCATGCGAGGACCTTCCAATGGGACCTTACTGGACAAGTGGTCCGGGTCACATCTACAGATTCATCAGTTGATCACCCTGTCCCCCAGGGCCAGGGTATCTCTCCTTTGGTGGCTGCAGAGTGCTCACCTTCTGGAGGGTCGCAGATTCGGCATTCAGGACTGGGTTCTGGTGACCACGGACATGAGCCTCCGAGGTTGGGGAGCAGTCACACAGGGAAGGAACTTCCAAGGTCTTTGGTCAAGTCAAGAAACTTGTCTTCACATCAACGTCCTGGAACTGAGGGCCATATACAACACCCTTCGTCAAGCGGAGACTTTGCTTCGCGACCTACCGGTTCTGATCCAGTCAGACAACATCACCACAGTAGCTCATGTAAACCACCAAGGGGGCACAAGGAGCAGAGTGGCAATGGCGGAAGCCACCAGGATTCTTCGCTGGGCGGAAAATCATGTAGGAGCTCTGTCGGCAGTGTTCATTCTGGGAGTGGACAACCGACACGATCTACATCCAGGAGAGTGGGGACTTCATCAGGAAGTCTTCGCACAGATTGCAAGTCAGTGGGGCCTGCCCCAGATAGACATGATGGCGTTCCGTCTAAACAAAAAACTACAGAGGTATTGCGCCAGGTCGAGAGACCCTCAGGCGGTGGCAGTGGACGCCCTGGTGATACCGTGGCGGTTCTAGTCGGTCTATGTGTTTCCGCCTCTTCCTCTCATCCCCAAGTTGTTGAGAATAATAAGAAAAAGAGTACAGACAATTCTCATTGTTCCAGATTGGCCGCGAAGGGCCTGGTATCCGGATCTGCAGGAGATGTTAGCAGAAGATCCGTGGCCTCTTCCTCTAAGACAGGACCTGTTACAACAGGGTCCCTGTCTGTTCTAAGACTTACCGCGGCTGCGTTTGACGGCATGGCGGTTGAACGCCGGATCCTAGCGGAAAAGGGCATTCCGGATGAGTTAATTCCTACTCTGATAAAGGCTAGGAATGACGTGACAGCTTAACATTATCACAGTATATGGCGAAAGTATGTATCTTGGTGTGAGGCCAGGAATGCTCCTACGGAAGAATTCCATCTGGGCCGTTTCCTTCACTTCCTACAAACTTGGAGTGAATTTGGGCCTGAAGTTAGGGCCGAAATCTGAACCTTAATGGAGCCTATCAATTTTCTTTCAAAGGGAATTAGATTCTCTCCCAGAAGTGCAGACTTTTGTGAAGGGAGTGCTGCATATTCAGCCTCCTTTTGTTCCTCCGGTAGCGCCTTCGGACCTTAACGTGGTGTTGAGTTTCCTTAAGTCGCACTGGTTTGAACCACTTAAAACTGTGGAATTAAAATATCTCACTTGTAAAGTGGTCATGTTAGCCTTGGCTTCGGCTAGGCGAGTGTCGGAATTGGCGGCTTTGTCTCATAAAAGCCCCTATCTGGTTTTCCATATGGATAGAGCGGAATTGCGGACCCGTCCTCAATTCTTGCCTAAGGTGGTTTCATCTTATCATATGAACCAACCTATTGTGGTGCCTGTGGCTACGCGAGACTTGGAGGATTCAGAGTCCCTTGATGTGGTTAGGGCATTGAAAATTTACGTAGCCAGAACGTCTAGGGCCAGGAAAACAGAAGCACTGTTTGTCCTGTATGCTGCCAACAAAGTTGGCGCTCCTGCTTCAAAGCAGACTATTGCTTGCTGGATCTGTAACACGATTCAGCAGGCTCATTCAACGGCTGGATTGCCGTTACCAAAATCAATTAAGGCCCATTCCACTAGGAAGGTGGGCTCTTCTTGGGCGGCTGCCCGAGGGGTCTCGGCATTACAGTTGTGCCGAGCTGCTACTTGGTCGGGTTCAAACACCTTTGCAAAGTTCTACAGGTTTGATACCCTGGCTGAGGAGGACCTCCTGTTTGCTCAGTCTGTGCTGCAGAGTCATCCGCACTCCCGTCCGTTTGGGAGCTTTGGTATAATCCCCATGGTCCTTACGGAGTCCCCAGCATCCTCTAGGACGTAAGAGAAAATACGGTTTTAAACCTACCGGTAAATCTATTTCTCCTAGTCCGTAGAGGATGCTGGGTGCCCGTCCCAAGTGCGGACTACTTTGCAAGACTTGTATATAGTTTTTTCTTACATAAGGGTTATGTTACAGTTTTCATCAGTCTGTCTGATGCTGTGTTGTTTCATACTGTTAACTTGTTCATATATCCCTAGTTATACGGTGTGAATGGTGTGGGCTGGTATGAATCTTCCCCTTGGATTAACAAAATCCTTTCCTCGTACTGTCCGTCTCCTCTGGGCACAGGAGGAGGGACATAGAGGGAGGAGCTTTGCACACCCATACCTAAAGTTCTTTCTTAGTGCCCATGTCTCCTGCGGAGCCCGTCTATCCCCATGGTCCTTACGGAGTCCCCAGCATCCTCTACGGACTAGGAGAAAAATATTTACCGGTAGGTTTAAAATCTTATTTTCCCATCATAACTTTGGAGGGACTTTCTTGGCAGTAGTATAATTTTTTTTACGTTTAAAATATTCTGTTAATATGGAGTGAATTAAATTTACTAAATGCCAGATTTGCGGTCGAATTGAAACTATTATGTGGTGGATTTCAATCTAAAAAAAAACAAACCCCAAAAAGCATCTGCTATGAATTAGTTTTGACTAAAATTTGTCACCTGCCTTTATACCTGTCAGATGTCAACTCCCTATTCAGCGGCGCATACGCCGGAAATTTGTGTCTGATTTGTACAGGTCAGATCTATGCAGGCTTCGTGTATAAGGGGGAAAAAAACAACATGGGGTACCCCCTCCCCAAAGAAGTAACCAGCCCTGGGCCTCTGAGCCTAGGCTGGTATTGGGAAACAGCATGGGGTCCCCCTTATTTTCCAATAACTACCACTTTGTTTAACTAGCCAGGACAGCTGACCCTATAGTAGGGGGAACTCGGTGTGGGGGGAACCCTACACCGTAACGTCAACTAGCCCCACACTGGTCAGTCCAGGGCTGGAGTTTCTTGTTGATCTCTCCTGAAGGCCAGGGCTTTTCTCTGCACCCTCTGGGCTTTGAATGCAAAGGTAATAGTCCTAAATAAATGGTTAAATAATATTATTCACTACAGGTCCCAGCAATACTGCACAGGCATGTTGAACCACAAGTGCTAGCATGCCTGGACATCAAGGGTCCGCTGACCTCTGCATACCATGCCATTCTTCTTTTTCAACTTGAACACTTTTAAATCTTACTAACAAAACAAGTGGTCTCCTGGGTCATAAACCCGAAAGTCATTTATTGTAAGAGCTGCCCCAGCAGATAAGGCTTCCTCCATATCAGTGCTCATTGGTGCCAGTATGCAGGAAAATGAGGGCAGAATGTATGCAATTCTCGCATGGGGCACTGATGGTCGAGTTTGAGAACCTATGAATCGGTGCCAAGAGACCTCCAGTCTGTGTCTTTCAGTTGCGACCATGTCAGGAAAAGATTAGCTTGGCAAGTGATTAAGCAAATATCTTTGTAATTCCATCTTTCTTAAAGCAGGGCCAGCAACCTTCCCGGCCCCTTGGAGACCGAAACCGTTTAGATTCTTTGGAAGAAAACCGAGCTGGAGCGAAGCCAAAGGCGCTGCAGTCTGCACAACAGGTAATCTGTTTTCCTCCAGGTAATCCTTTTCTATATAGGGTGGTTTTAACTGGGCTAGGTAAGGAACGTGGTGCTAACCTATGTAGCGTTTTTACGTAGAATTACATTTTAAAAAAGACTTCCTTAAAACTGGTTAAGGGTGTCTCCTTCCAGCGTGGTCAGGAATATGGAAATATGGGTTGTAGCAGCAGTAGTAAACCGGAAAAGTCAGGAGAGGGTGTACATATCTGTAGCAGCCACAACGGGAACAAGTTTTTGGATCTCCCTATTTCTCTATCGTCCTAGTGGATGCTGGGGTTCCTGAAAGGACCATGGGGAATAGCGGCTCCGCAGGAGACAGGGCACAAAAAGTAAAGCTTTTCCAGATCAGGTGGTGTGCACTGGCTCCTCCCCCTATGACCCTCCTCCAGACTCCAGTTAGATTTTTGTGCCCGGCCGAGAAGGGTGCAATCTAGGTGGCTCTCCTAAAGAGCTGCTTAGAGAAAGTTTAGCTTAGGTTTTTTATTTTACAGTGAGTCCTGCTGGCAACAGGATCACTGCAACGAGGGACTGAGGGGAGAAGAAGTGAACTCACCTGCGTGCAGGATGGATTGGCTTCTTGGCTACTGGACATCAGCTCCAGAGGGACGATCACAGGTACAGCCTGGATGGTCACCGGAGCCGCGCCGCCGGCCCCCTTGCAGATGCTGAAGTTAGAAGAGGTCCAGAATCGGCGGCTGAAGACTCTGACAGTCTTCTAAAGGTAGCGCACAGCACTGCAGCTGTGCGCCATTTTCCTCTCAGCACACTTCACACGCTGTCACTGAGGGTGCAGGGCGCTGGGGGGGAGGCGCCCTGGGAGGCAAATGTAAACCTATATACTGGCTAAAAATACCTCACATATAGCCCCCAGAGGCTATATGGAGATATTTAACCCCTGCCAAACTTCACTAAAGAGCGGGAGACGAGCCCGCCGAAAAAGGGGCGGGGCCTATCTCCTCAGCACACGGCGCCATTTTTTCTCTCACAGAAAGGCTGGAGAGAAGGCTCCCAGGCTCTCCCCTGCACTGCACTACAGAAACAGGGTTTAAACAGAGAGGGGGGGCACAAATTGGCGATATAAATATATATATAAAGATGCTATTAGGGAGAAACACTTATATAAGGTTGTCCCTATGTAATTATAGCGTTTTTTGGTGTGTGCTGGCAAACTCTCCCTCTGTCTCTCCAAAGGGCTAGTGGGGTCCTGTCCTCTGTCAGAGCATTCCAGGTGTGTGTGCTGTGTGTCGGTACGTGTGTGTCAACATGTATGAGGACGATGTTGGAGGAGGCGGAGAAATTGCCTGTAATGGTGATGTCACTCTCTAGGGAGTCGACACCGGAATGGATGGCTTATTAGGGAATTACGTGAGAATGTCAACACGCTGCAAGGTCGGTTGACGACATGAGACGGCCGACAAACAATTAGTAACGGTCCAGGCGTCTCAGAAACACCGTCAGGGTTTTTTTATAAAAAACGCCCATTTACCTCAGTCGGTCGACACAGACACGGACACTGAATCCAGTGTCGACGGTGAATAAACAAACGTATTCCTCATTAGGGCCACACGTTAAGGGCAATGAAGGAGCTGTTACATATTTCTGATACTACAAGTACCACAAAGAGGGTATTATGTGGAAGTGAAAAAACTACCTGTAGTTTTTCCTGAATCAGATAAAATAAAATGAAGTGTGTGATGATGCGTGGGTTTACCCCGATAGCAAATATTGGCGTTATACCCTTTCCCGCCAGAAGTTAGGGCGCGTTGGGAAACACCCATTAGGGTGGATAAGGCGCTCACACGCTTATCAAGTGGCGTTACCGTCTCCAGATACGGCCGCCCTCAAGGAGCCAGCTGATAGGCAGCTGGAAAAATATCCTAAAAAGTATATACACACAGACGGTGGTTATACTGCGACCAGCGATCGCCATCAGCCTGGAGATGCAGTGCTGGGTTGGCTTGGTCGAATTCCCTGACTAAAAATATTTTATTGATATAGAGCATTTAATAGGATGCATTATATATTTATGTATGCGAGATGCACAGAGGGATATTTGCACTCTGGCATCAAGATAAGTGCGTTGTCCATATCTCCCAGAAGATGTCATGGACACGACAGTGGTCAGGTGATACAGATCCCATACGGCACATGGAAGTATTGCCGTATAAAGGGAAGGAGTTATTTGGGGTCGGTCCGTCGGACCTGGGGGCCACGGCCACAGCTGGGAAATCCAACCTTTTTACCCCAAGTTACATCTCAGCAGAAAAAGACACTGTCTTTTCAGCCTCAATCCTTCCGTTCCCATGTGGGCAAGCGGGCAAAAGGCCAGTCATATCTGCCCAGACATAGAGGAAAGGGAAGTAGACTGCAGCAGGCAGCCCCTTCCCAGGAAAAGAAGCCCTCCACCAGTGGGGGGGTAGTCTCAAGAGTCTCAGCGCGCAGTGGGATCACTCGCAAGTTGACCCCTAGATCATACAAGTATTATCCCAGGGGTACAGATTGGAGAGTCGAGACATTTTTTCCTCGCAGGTTCCTGAAGCCTGCTTTACCAACGGCTCCCTCCGACAAGGAGGCAGTATTGGAAAAAATTCACAAGCTGTATTTCCAGCAGGTGATAATCAAAGTACCCCTCCTACAACAAGGAAAAGGGTATTAGTCTTCCACACTATATTGTGGTACTGAAGCCAGACGGCTTGGTGAGACATAGTCTAAATCTGAAATCTTTGAACACTTACATAAAAAGGTTCAAATCAAGATGGAGTCACTCAGAGCAGTGATAGAGAACCGGAAAAAAGGGGACTATATGGTGTCCCTGGACATCAAGGATTACCTCCATGTCCAAATTTGCCCTTCTCAACAAGGGTACCTCTGGTTCGTGATACAGAACTGTCAATATCAGTTTCAGACGCTGCCGTTGAATTATCCACGGCACCCCGGGCCTTTACCAAGGTAATGGCCGAAAAGATGATTCTTAAAGGAAGAAAGGCATCTTAATTATCCCTTACTTGGACGATATCCTGAAAGGGGCAAGTTTCCAGAGAACAGTTGGAGGTCGGAAAAGAACTATCTAAAGTAGTTCTACGACAGCACGAGTGGATTCTAAATATTCCAAAAATCGCAGCTGTTTTCCGATGATACGTCTGCTGTTCCTAGGAATGATTCTGGGCATAGTCCAGAAAGAGGTATTTCTCCTGGAGGGGAAAGCCAGGGAGTTATCCGACCTAGTCAGAAACCTCCTAAAACCAGGCCAAGTATCAGTGCATCAATGCACAGGAGTCCTGGGAAAAATGGTGACTTCTTACGAAGCGATTCCATTCGGCAGATCTCACGCAAAAACTTTTCAGGGGGATTTGCTGGACGAATGGTCCGGATCGCATCTTCAGATGCATCAGCGGATAACCCTGTCTCCAAGGACAAGGGTGTCTCTACTGTGGGGGCTGCAGAGTGCTCATCTTCTAGAGGGCAGCACATTCAGCATTCAGGACTGTGTTCTGGTGACCACGGATGCCAGCCTGAGAGGCTGGGGAACAGTCACACAAGGAAGAAATTTCCAAGGAAGTGTGGTCAAGTCTGGAGATTTCTCTCCACATGAATATACTGGAGCTAAGGGCAATTTACGATGCTCTGAGCCTAGGAAGACCTCTGCTTCAAAGTCAACCGGTGCTGATCCAGTAGGACATCATCATGGCAGTCGCCCACGTAAACAGACGGGGCGGCACAAGAAGCAGGAGGGCAATGACAGCAAGGATTCTTCGCTGGGCGAAAGATCATGTGATAACACTGTCAGCAGTGTTCATTCCGGGAGTGGACAACTAGGAAGATTTCCTCAGCATAAATGAATTCCACCCGGAAAAGTGGGAACTTCATCTGGAAGTTTCCACATGTTTGTAAACCGTTGGGAAAGACCAAAGGTGGTTATGATGGCGTCCCACATGAAGCGCCAGGTCTAGAGACCCTCAGGCAATAGCTGGGACGCTCTGGTAACACCGTGGGTGTACCAGTCGGTGTATGTGTTCCCTCCTCTGCCTTTCATACCCAGTGTATGGAGAATGATAGGAAGGAGAGGAGTAAGAACTATACTCGTGGTTCCGGTTTGGCCAAGAAGAACTTGGTACCCGGAACTTCAAGAGATACTCGAAAGGATCTTGATTCAGCAAGAATCATGTCTGTTCCATGACTTACCGCAGCTGCGTTGACGCCAGGGCGGGTGAACGCCGGATCCTAAGGGAAAAAGGCATTCCGGAAGAGGTCATCCCTACCCTGGTCAGAGCCAGGAAGGAGGTGACCGCACAACATTATCACCGCTTAGGTGAAAATATGTTCCATGGTGTGAGGCCAGGAATGCTCCACGGAAGAATTTCAACTAGGTTAATTCCTACATTTCCTGCAAGCAGGAGTGTATATGGGTCTCAAATTGGGGTCCATTAAGGTTCAAATTTCGACCGGTCGATTTTCTTCCAGAAAGAAATTGGCTTCAGTTCCTGAAGTCCAGAAGTTGTTAAGGGAGTACTGCATATACAACCCCCTTTTGATGTCTCCAGTGGCACTGGGCGATCTCAACGTAGTTTGGGATTCCTAAAATCACATTGTTTTAAACAACTCAAATCTGTGGATTTGATATATCTCACATGGAAAGTGACCATGCTGTTGGTCCTGGCCTCGGCCAGGCGAGTGTCAGAATTGGCGGCTTTATCTCACAAAGCCATATCTGATTGTCCATTCGGACAGAGCAAAGCTGTGGACTCGTCCCCAGTTTCTCCCTAAGGTGGTGTCAGCGTTTCACCTGAACCAGCTTATTGTGGTGCCTGCGGCTACTAGGGACTTGGAGGACTCCAAGTTGCTGGATGTTGTCAGAGCCCTGAAAATATAGTTTCCAGGTCGGCTGGAGTCAGGAAATCTGACTTGCTGTTTATCCTGTATGCACCCAACAAGCTGGGTGCTCCTGCTTCTAAGCAGACTATTGCTCGTTGGATTTGTAGTACAATTCAGCTTGCACATTCTGTGGCAGGCTTGCCACAGCAAAAAATATGTAAATGCCCATTCCACAAGGAAGGTGGGCTCATCTTGGGCGGCTGCCCGAGGGGTCTCGGCATTACAACTCTGCCGAGCAGCTACGTGGTCGGGGGAGAACACGTTTGTAAAATTTTACAAATTTGATACCCTGGCAAAAGAGGACCTGGAGTTCTCTCATTCGGTGCTGCAGAGTCATCCGCACTCTCCCGCCCGTTTGGGAGCTTTGGTATAATCCCCATGGTCCTTTCAGGAACCCCAGCATCCACTAGGACGATAGAGAAAATAAGAATTTACTTACCGATAATTCTATTTCTCGGAGTCCGTAGTGGATGCTGGGCGCCCATCCCAAGTGCGGATTATTCTGCAATACTTGTACATAGTTATTGTTACAAAAATCGGGTTATTGTTGTAGGAAGCCGTCTTTCAGAGGCTCCTTTTGTTATCATACTGTTAACTGGGTTTAGATCACAAGTTGTACGGTGTGATTGGTGTGGCTGGTATGAGTCTTACCCGGGATTCAAAAATCCTCCCTTATTGTGTACGCTCGTCCGGGCACAGTACCTAACTGGAGTCTGGAGGAGGGTCATAGGGGGAGGAGCCAGTGCACACCACCTGATCTGGAAAAGCTTTACTTTTTGTGCCCTGTCTCCTGCGGAGCCGCTATTCCCCATGGTCCTTTCAGGAACCCCAGCATCCACTACGGACTCCGAGAAATAGAATTATCGGTAAGTAAATTCTTATTTTCTCTGACGTCCTAGTGGATGCTGGGAACTCCGTAAGGACCATGGGGAATAGCGGCTCCGCAGGAGACTGGGCACAACTAAAGAAAGCTTTAGGACTACCTGGTGTGCACTGGCTCCTCCCCCTATGACCCTCCTCCAGACCTCAGTTAGAATCTTGTGCCCGCAAAGCTGGATGCACACTAGGGGCTCTCCTGAGCTCCTAGAAAGAAAGTATATTTTAGGTTTTTTATTTTACAGTGAGATCTGCTGGCAACAGACTCACTGCAGCGAGGGACTAAGGGGAGAAGAAGCGAACCTACCTAACTGGTGGTAGCTTGGGCTTCTTAGGCTACTGGACACCATTAGCTCCAGGGGGATCGACCGCATGGAACCGGCAATTGATGTTCGTCCCGGAGCCGCGCCGCCGGCCCCCTTACAGAGCCAGAAGCAAGAAGAGTCCGGAAAATCGGCGGCAGAAGACATCAGTCTTCACCAAGGTAGCGCACAGCACTGCAGCTGTGCGCCATTGCTCCTGATACACAGGGGGGGGGGGGGGTTATGGTGCCCTGAGCAGCAATAAAAACACCTTGGCTGGCAAATATATCACAATATATAGCCCCAGAGGCTATATATGTGATAAATACCCCTGCCAGAATCCATTAAAAAGCGGGAGAAAAGTCTGCCGAAAAAGGGGCGGAGCTATCTCCCTCGGCACACTGGCGTCATTTCTCCCTCACAGCTCTGCTGGAAGGAAGCTCCCTGGCTCTCCCCTGTAGTCTACACTACAGAAAAGGGTAAAAAAGAGAGGGGTGGGCACTAAATTTAGGCGCAATATACATATAGCAGCTATAAGGGGATATCATTTAGTTAATCCCTGTATTATATAGCGCTCTGGTGTGTGCTGGCATACTCTCTCTCTGTCTCCCCAAAGGGCTTTGTGGGGTCCTGTCTTCTGTCAGAGCATTCCCTGTGTGTGTGCGGTGTGTCGGTACGGCTGTGTCGACATGTTTGATGAGGAGACTTATTTGGAGGAGGAGCAGGTGCCTATAAATGTGTTGTCACCCCCTGCGGGGCAGACACCTGAGTAGATGGACTTGTGGAACGAAAGTGTCGACTCCTTACATAAAAAATTTGACGACATGCGAAATGCGGGGCAGCCGGCTTCTCAGCCCGTGCCTGCCCAGACGTCTCAAAGGCCATCATGGGCTCTAAAACGCCCGCTACCTCAGATGGCAGACACAGATGTCGACACGGATACTGATACCAGTGTCAACGACGAAGAGACTAATGTAATGCCCAATAGGGCCACTCGTTATATGATTGAGGCAATGAAAAATGTTTTACACATTTCTGATGTGACCCCAGGTACCACAAAAAAGGGTATTATGTTTGGGGAGAAAAAACTACCAGTAGTTTTTCCCCCTTCTGAAGAATTAAATGAAGTGTGTGAAGTAGCGTGGGCTTCCCCCGATAAAAAATTGGTACAGGTTGAGTATCCCATATCCAAATATTCCGAAATACGGACTTTTTTGACTGAGAGTGAGATAGTGAAACCTTTGTTTTGTGATGGCTCAATGTACACAAACTTTGTTTAATACACAAAGTTATTAAAAATATTGTATTAAATGACCTTCAGGCTGTGTGTATAAGGTGTATATGAAACATAAATGAATTGTGTGAATGTACACACACTTTGTTTAATGCACAAAGTTATAAAAAATATTGGCTAAAATGACCTTCAGGCTGTGTGTATAAGGTGTATATGTAACATAAATGCATTCTGTGCTTAGATTTAGGTCCCATTGCCATGATATCTCATTATGGTATGCAATTATTCCAAAATACGGAAAAATACGATATCCAAAATACCTCTGGTCCCAAGCATTTTGGATAAGGGAGACTCAACCTGTAATTTCAAAAAAATTACTAATGGCGTACCCTTTCCCACCAGAGGATAGGTCACGTTGGGAAACACCCCCTAGGGTGGATAAAGCGCTTACGCGCTTATCAAAAAAGGTGGCACTGCCGTCCCAGTATACGGCCGCCCTAAAGGAACCTGCTGATAGAAAGCAGGAGGCTCTCCTGAAGGCTATATATACGCACACTGGTATTATACTGAGACCAGCTATTACTTCAGCATGGATGTGCAGTGCTGCAGCTGCATGTCAGATTCCCTGTCAGAAAACATTGACACACTAGACAGGGTCACTTTATTGCTAAACGTAGAGCATATTAAAGACGCTGTCTTCTACATAAGAGATGCACAGAGGGATATTTGCCGGCTGGCATCTAAAATAAGTGCACTATCCATTTCTGCCAGGAGAGGGTTATGGACCCGGCAGTGGACAGGTGATGCAGATTCTAAAAGGCACATGGAAGTTTTGCCTTATAAGGGTGAGGAGTTGTTCGGGGATGGTCTTTCGGACCTAGTGTCCACAGCAACGGCTGGGAAGTCAGCATTTTTACCACATGTCCCCTCACAACCAAAGAAAGCACCGTGGTGGCTGCAGAGTGCTCATCTCAGAGAGGGCCGCAGATTCGGCATACAGGACTGGGTCCTGGTGACCACGGATGACAGCCTTCGAGGCTGGGGGGCAGTCACACTGGGAATCAACTTCCAAGGACTTTGGTCAATTCAGGAGACTTCCCTACACATAAATGTTCTGGAACTGATGGCCATTTACAATGCCCTAAGTCAGGCAAAGCCCCTGCTTCAAAACCAGCCGGTTCTGATCCAATCAGACAACATCACGGCAGTCGCCCATGTAAACCGACAGGGCGGCACAAGAAGCAGGACGGCGATGGCAGAAGCCACAAGGATTCTCCGATGGGCGGAAAATCACGTGTTAGCACTGTCAGCAGTGTTCATTCCGGGAGTGGACAACTGGGAAGCAGACTTCCTCAGAAGGCACGACCTCCACCCGGGAGAGTGGGGACTTCATCCAGAAGTCTTCCAACTGATTGTAAACCGTTGGGAAAGGCCACAGGTGGACATGATAGCGTCCCGCTTAAACAAAAAGCTAGAAAAATATTGCGCCAGGTCAAGAGACCCTCAGGCGATAGCTGTGGACGCTCTAGTGACACCGTGGGTGTACTGGTCAGTTTGTGTGTGTGTGTGTGTGTGTCCCCTCCTCTTCCTCTCATACCCAAGGTACTGAGGATAATAAGGAAAAGAGGAGTAAGAACTATACTCATTGTTCCGGATTGGCCAAGAAGGTCTTGGTACCCGGAACTTCAAGAATTAATCTCAGAGGACCCATGGCCTCTGCCGCTCAGACAGGACCTGCTGCTGCAGGTGCCCTGTCTGTTCCAAGACTTACCGCGGCTGCGTTTGACGGCATGGCGGTTGAACACCGGATCCTAAAAGAAAAGGGTATTCCGGAGGAAGTCATTCCTACGCTCATTAAAGTTATAAAAGATGTAACCGTACAACATTATCACCGCATATGGCGAAAACATGTTGCGTGGTGTGAGGCCAGGAAGGCCCCAACGGAGGAATTTCAACTAGGTCGATTTCTGCACTTCCTACAGTCATGGGTGACTATGGGCCTAAAACTGGGTTCCATTAAGGTCCAGATTTCGGCTCTGTCTATTTTCTTCCAAAAAGAACTGGCTTCACTGCCTGAAGTTCAGACATTTGTCAAGGTAGTGCTGCATATTCAGCCCTCCTTTTGTGCCTCCAGTGGCACCGTGGGACCTCAACGTGGTGTTGGGTTTCCTAAAGTCACATTGGTTTGAGCCACTCAAAACCGTGGATTTAAAATATCTCACGTGGAAAGTGGTCATGCTTTTGGCCTTGGCTTCGGCAAGGCGTGTGTCAGAATTGGCGGCTTTGTCAAGTAAAAGCCCCTATTTGATTTTCCATATGGATAGGGCAGAATTGAGGACTCGTCCCCAGTTTCTTCCTAAGGTGGTATCCGCTTTTCACTTGAACCAACCTATTGTGGTGCCTGCGGCTACTAGGGACTTGGAGGACTCCAAGTTACTGGACGTAGTCAGGGCCTTGAAAATTTATGTTTCCAGGACGGCTGGAGTCAGGAAGACTGAAGGAAATCTGACTCGCTATTTATCCTGTATGCACCCAACAAGCTGGGCGCTCCTGCTTCGAAGCAGACTATTGCTCGCTGGATTTGTAGCACAATTCAGCTTGCGCATTCTGCGGCTGGCCTGCCACAGCCTAAATCTGTAAAAGCCCATTCCACGAGGAAAGTGGGCTATTCCTGGGCGGCTGCCCGAGGGGTCTCGGCTTTACAACTTTGCCGAGCTGCTACTTGGTCAGGGGCAAACACGTTTGCAAAATTCTACAAATTTGATACCCTGGCTTGAGTTCTCTCATTCGGTGCTGCAGAGTCATCCGCACTCTCCCGCCCGTTTGGGAGCTTTGGTATAATCCCCATGGTCCTTACGGAGTCCCCAGCATCCACTAGGACGTCAGAGAAAATAAGATTTTACTCACCGGTAAATCTATTTATCGTAGTCCGTAGTGGATGCTGGGCGCCCGTCCCAAGTGTGGACTGTCTGCAATACTTGTGTATAGTTATTGTTAACTAAAAGGGTTATTGTTGAGCCATCTGTTGAGAGGCTCTGTTATGTTCATACTGTTAACTGGGTATAATATCACGAGTTATACGGTGTGGCTGGTATGAGTCTTACCCGGGATTCAAAATCCTTCCTTATTGTGTCAGCTCTTCCGGGCACAGTATCCTAACTGAGGTCTGGAGGAGGGTCATAGTGGGAGGAGCCAGTGCACACCAGGTAGTCCTAAATCTTTCTTAGTTGTGCCCAGTCTCCTGCGGAGCCGCTATTCCCCATGGTCCTTACGGAGTCCCCAGCATCCACTACGGACTACGAGAAATAGATTTACCGGTGACTAAAATCTTATTCTGTATAAATGAATAAATGGCTATTAGATCAGAGATCCTAGTAGGTAATGTTTCTGCAGCAGGGTACACTGGGTTCCACAGGGATAACATCGGGGTGTTGTAGGATCTTGATCCGAGGCACCAACAGGCTAAAGCTTTGACTGTTCCCAGGATGCACTGCACCGCCTTCTCTATAACCCCGCCTCCGTGCACAGGAGCTCAGTTTTACTAACCAGTCCAATGCAGTGGCAGGTAAAAGACGACAACTGTTGTTGGTGCCTGCAGTGCAGGCAGCTAACAGGGAGGGCTGCGCTAGGCAGCCCTAAGCTTTTCCTGAGGAAAAAAAAAAGAAGACTTCAAGGGCCGCAGCATAGGCACTTGGTGCTAGAAGTCATATTCCCGCGCCCTGGTTGCCAGGTATTTACAGCATAGGCGCTCCGATATCATTAGGCACACACACCGCCACTGCTCTCCGGGATCGCGTGGCAGCAAGCTAGGGAGGAGGTAAGAGTGACCCGCCGAAATCGCGATCCAGACGCAGTCTCAGGACACGGACCGCACCGCTGGCGTGGACACTGGCTGTTCAGGGACCACACTATATCCACCAGGGCAAGGAGCACAGTTCGGATTTACTAAAATCCGTTTCACATAGGCTCCATAGTGAATTCCAGCAGAGGGTATAAGGTGCTGACCTGTAGCCCCTACCCCAGCCGCCATCTACAGCAGGTGTTCCCGCCCTGGAGCTGCATCTCTCTCCCTCACTCCCTTTCAGCGTTTGGGCGCCATTACACAGAGTTGCGCTGATTCTGGGACTGCGGGGCACGGTCTCCTCTGTAAAGCCGCCTGCATCATCAGCGCTGTGCATTTACAGGACACTTAAGTATTCTACATGTCGTTTAGACAGTGTTAGTTAAGAACAAGTGCATTACTACAGGGATATTTAGTACAAGTATCCTGTGATATACATCCAGTGTTTACTGGGCATTGTTATATCTGTATACATACATAGCTTTATGTAGTATTATTAGTCCAGTGCAGTTTTATTGTTGTGTGTAATAATTTCTGCATTGTACATGTGACTGTGTGTGCCAATAGCTGCTGTGTGGTTCTCATTTCGGGTATCTCACACATATTGCTATCCTTATATTCTGTACCTTGAAGGGGGCTAAATGCATCAGGTTCCCATATATAGTGTTCCACAGGATATACTATTTTGTTTCTCTTACGTCCTAGAGGATGCTGGGGACTCCAAAAGGACCATGGGGTATAGACGGGATCCGCAGGAGCTAGGGCACATTAAAAAGACTTAAAACTGGGTGTGAACTGGCTCCTCCCTATATGCCCCTCCTCCAGACCTCAGTTAGACTTTGTGCCCAGGAGTGACTGGACACACACTAGGGGAGCTCTACTGAGTTCTCTAGAAAAAGATTTTTGTTAGGTTTTTTATTTTCAGGCAGACCTGCTGGCTACAGGCTCCCTGCAGCGTGGGAGTGAGGGGAGAGAAGCAGGACCTACTTCTGTGAGTTTCAAGGCTCTGCTTCTCGGCTACTGGACACCATTAGCTCTAGAGGGTTCGATCACTTGGTGCGCCTAGCTGCTTGTGCCCGGAGCCACGCCGTCACCCCCTCACAGAAGGCAGAAGTCGGGTGAGTATGAGAAGATCAGAAGACTTCAGTGACTGAAGGTAAAGCACAGCGGTAACGCTGTGCTCCATGCTCCCACACACACCTTTGTCACAAACGGTTGTCACTGGATGCTGGGGGGGGGTGGTTGCGGCATATGATTGTGGGTGCCGAGACAGACCCCCGCCGGCATTTTACATGAGTTTTAATTTGGCGGGACGAAGCCGCCGGGAAGGGGGCGGAGCTTCGGTCCGCGGCTCACACGCTCCATTTTCTCCCTGCGCCAGACGGAGGGAGAGACGCTGCCGGGACCTCCACGCTGATTTCAAGTAAAGGGGGCATCTCCAGAGGGGAGCCGCAGTGGGGTACCAGTCTTTTTGATAATAAGGCAGTGCTGGGTACATATATCTGTGTACCAATATACAGGCGCTGGGGTGTGAGCTGGCATACTCCATCTGTCTCCTCTTCGGGGCTGCATTGTGGGCCTGTCACCTTGTTGGGACGGTTCGGTGTGTGTTGTGTCAGTACTACGTATCGACATCTCGGAGCCTGAATGTTATTCACCAGAGGAGGTTATGGGAGGTGGGGATGCGGGGCTAGATGTAGCACTGTTGACGCAGCAGACTCCTGATTTACTAGCACTCCTTAATACAATAAATTCCAATGTAGCTTCTTTATCTAAGAGGTTAGATAAGTCGGAGTCACAGACGCAGGTGTGGAAAGTCCATGGAGGAGGCTTTATCTCAGGTACAGACCCCATCCGGGTCCCATAAGAGGCCTTTTACTCAGGTGGAGTTTACGGATACCGACACGGACTCTGATTTCGAGGTCTATTTCACTGAGGCTGCGTTACATCCACGATTAGTTAAGAGTATTCAGCAGATGTTTTGCAGATTTCTGATGAACCTGCGGTACAGGAAACAAGGATTTGCTTGTTCAAGGGTAAGAAACCTGAGGTGAAGTTTCCCCCCTCTCATGAAATGAATACTCTTTGTGAAAAGGCTTGGGAGTCGCCGGATAAGAAATGGCAGATTCCCAAGAGGATTTATATGGCGTATCCTTTCCCCTCTGATGACCGGGAAAAATGGGAGACCTCTCCAACTGTTGATAAAGCTCTATCCCGTTTGTCTAAGAAGGTGGCTCTTCCGTCTCCTGACACGGCAGCTCTCAAGGATCCGGCGGATCGCAAGTTGGAGACGTGTCTGAAGTCCATTTTCGCTAATACGGGTGCATTGCTCAGACCTGCTGTGGCCTCTGTATGGGTGAGTATTGCTAAATGGGCTGAGAATTTAGCAAATGACATGGATACTCTTGATAAAGATAATGTCCTTCTAACTCTCGGTTATATTAAGGACGCTGCGGATTACCTAAAGGACGCGGCAAGGGACGTCTGTCTCTTGGGATCAAGGACCAATGCCATGTCGATATCTGCCAGGAGGGCCTTGTGGATCCATCAATGGAATGCTGATGCCGACTCCAAGAGGTCTATGGAAGCTCTACCCTTTAAAGGTACTGTCTTGTTTGGGGACGGCCTGGCGGACCTAGTCTCGACCGCGACTGCGGGTGAGTCCTCTTTTCTTCCTTATGTTCCCACACAATAGAAAAAGGCACCACATCAACAAATGCAGTCCTTTCGTCACAATATATACAGGCGTGGGAAAGGTTCGTCTTTCCTCACTTCAAAGGGTAGAGGACGAGGAGGAAAACTTCCTGCAGCCTCAGGCGCACAGGACCAGAAGTACTCCCCGGCTGCTACCAAGTCCACCGCATGACGCTGGGGCTTCCCTGGGGGAGTCCGGACTGGTGGGGGGACGTCTTCAGGTATTCAGCCAGGTCTGGATTCAATCAGACCTGGATCCTTGGGTGTTAGAAATCGTGTCTCAAGGATACAAACTGGAGTTTCAGGAGATGCCCCCTCACCGGTTCTTCATTTCGGCATTGCCATTGGTTCTTCCGGACAGGGAGGTGGTCCGGGCGGCGATTCAAAAATTGTGTCTACAGAAGGTCATTGTTTCCGTCCCAGCGGGGGGTGGGGTTCTACTCGAGCCTCTTTGTGATACCGAAACCGGACGGTTCGGTCAGACCGATTCTAAATCTAAAATCCCTCAATCCATACTTGAAAGTCTTCAAATTCAAGATGGAATCCCTTCGAGCGGTGATTGCCAGCCTGGAGGGGGGGGATTTTATGGCGTCAGTCGACATAAAGGATGCCTACTTACATGTGCCGATATATCCTCCACATCAGGCTTTCCTCAGGTTTGCGATACAGGATTCTCATTACCAATTTCAGACGTTGCCGTTTGGGCTTTCCACGGCTCCGAGGATTTTCACCAAGGTCATGGCAGGAATTATGGTGGTTCTTCGCAAACAAGGGGTTTCAATTATCCCGTACTTGGACGATCTCCTGATAAAGGCGAGGTCCAAGGAACGATTGCTGAGAAGTGTAGAGTTGTCGTTATCGGTTCTGCGACAGCACGGTTGGGTGCTCAATTTGCTGAAATCCCTGTTGAATCCGACCACTCTGCTTCCTTTTCTGGGCATGATTCTGGACACGGAGTTACAGAAGGTATTCCTTCCAGAAGAAAAGGCTCGGGAACTGCAGACGATGGTCCGAGAACTTCTGAAGCTGACGAGTGTCTATCCATTATTGTACTCGGGTTCTGGGGAAGATGGTTGCGGCGTACGAAGCCATTCCATTTGGCAGATTTCACGCCCGCGTGTTTCAGTGAGACTTGCTGAGCAAATGGTCCGGATCTCATCTACACATTCACCGGAAGATAAGTCTATCTCCCAGAGCCAGAATTTCTCTCCTGTGGTGGCGACAAGCTCATCACTTCCTGGGGGGACGCCGATTCGGTATCCAGGATTGGGTACTTCTGACAACAGATGCAAGTCTCCGGGGCTGGGGCGCAGTCACCCAAGGAAGAAATTTCCAGGGAAAATGGTCGCTCCAGGAAGCCTGTCTCCACATAAATATTCTCGAGTTAAGAGCCATTTACAACGGCCTGCTCCAAGCAAGAAGTCTTCATGATCGACCAGTCCTGGTACAGTCAGACAACATCACAACGGTGGCCCATATAAACCGGCAAGGCGGAACGAGGAGCAGAGCGGCAATGGCGGATGCCACAAAGATCCTTCGATGGGCGGAACAACACGTCAGCGCACTGTCAGCAGTTTTCCTACCGGGGGTGGACAACTGGGAAGCGGATTTCTTCAGCAGACACGACCTCCATCTGGGAGAGTGGGTTCTGCACCAAGAGGTATTTGCAGAAGTGACAAGACGCTGGGGAATTCCGTTGATAGACATAATGGCGTCTCGGCTCAACAAGAAGCTCCCGAGGTATTGTTACAGGTCAAGGGACCCACAAGCCACTGCAGTGGACGCCCTGTTGTCTCCGTGGGTCTTCCAGACGGTGTATGTGTTCCCTCCACTTCTTCTCATTCCAAAGGTGCTGGGGATCATTCGTCGAGCAAGGGTTCAGGCGATTCTCGTCATTCCAGACTGGCCAAGAAGGGCCTGGTACCCGGATCTTCAGGTCTTGCTGGTGGAAGATCCTTGGCCGCTTCCTCTAAGATAGGATCTGTTGTTGCAGGGTCCATGCGCGTTTCCAGACTTACCACGGTTGCGTTTGACGGCATGGAGGTTGAGCGCCAGATCTTAGCTAGTAAGGGTATTCCCAGGGAAGTCATTCCAACTCTCATTAAGGCTAGGAAAGAGGTTACGGCGAAACGCTATCACCGTATCTGGAGTAAGTATATTTCCTGGTGTGAGCTTAAAAAGGCTCCTGCGGAGGATTTTCACTTGGATCGTTTTCTCCACTTTTGCGGGCGTAGATGCAGGCCTGAAATTGGGTTCCATCAAAGTGCAAATTTCGGCTTTGTCTATTTTCTTTCAAAAAGAGTTAGCTGCCCTCCCAGATGTTCAGAACTTTGTGAAGAGTGTAATGCATATCAATCCGCCGTTTGTACCTCCTGTAGCTTCATGGGACCTTGATGTGGTCTTACGGTTTCTCATGTCTTCCTGGTTTGAACCTTTGCGTAAGGTTGAGTTGAAATTTCTCACTTGGAAGGTCGTTATGCTTTTGGCGCTGGCATCTGCCAGGCGAGTGTCGGAATTGGCAGCTTTATCTCATAAGAGCCCGTACTTGATTTTTCATTCAGATAGGGCGGAATTGAGAACTCGTCAACAATTTCTACCGAAGGTGGTTTCTTCATTTCACATTAACCAACCTATTGTGGTTCCGGTAGCTACGGAAGAGGTGGCGATTCCAAAATCTCTGGATGTTAGAGCGTTAAAAGTATATGTTTCTAGGACAGCTGTTACTAGGAAAACTGAAGCGTTGTTTGTTTTATATGCGGCTAACAAGATTGGTCATCCCGCTTCAAAACAGACTATTGCACGCTGGATTTGTAGTACGATCCAGCAGGCTCATTCTTCGGTCGGACAGCCGGTGCCGAAGTCTGTTAAAGCCCATTCTACCAGGAAAGTGGGCTCATCTTGGGCGGCTGCCCGAGGTGTCTCGGAGTTGCAGCTTTGCCGAGCAGCTACTTGGTCGGGTTCGAACACTTTTGCTAAGTTCTATAAGTTTTGATACCCTGGCCGATGAGGACCTGGCTTTTGCTCAGTCGGTGCTGCAGAGTCGTCCGCACTCTCCCGCCCGATCTGGAGCTTTGGTATAATCCCCATGGTCCTTTTGGAGTCCCCAGCATCCTCTAGGACGTAAGAGAAAACAGGATTTTGGTACTCACCATTAAATCCTTTTCTCCTAGTCCGTAGAGGATGCTGGGCGCCCGTCCCAGTGCGGACTATTACTTGCAATGTGTTTTCTTACTGGTTAAGTTAGTTTGTACACGAGTTGTGTATTTGTTTGTTGCAGCTGGTTGCTGGAGTTTTATGCATACTGTTATCTGGTTTGGCATTATTCCGGTTGTACGGTATGTTTATGGTGTGGGCTGGTAGTTTGGTAGCCCTTAGTTAAAACAAAAATCTTTCCTTGTACTGTCCGTCTCTCCTGGGCACAGTTCCTATAACAGAGGTCTGGAGGAGGGGCATAGAGGGAGGAGCCAATTCACACCCAGTTTTAAGTCTTTTTAGTGTGCCCTAGCTCCTGCGGATCCCGTCTATACCCCATGGTCCTTTTGGAGTCCCCAGCATCCTCTACGGACTAGGAGAAAATGATTTAACGGTGAGTACCAAAATCCTGATATTTCTCTTATGTCCTAGAGGATGCTGGGGACTCCGTAAGGACCATGGGGATAGACGGGCTCCGCAGGAGACATGGGCACTAAGAAAGAACTTTAGGTATGGGTATGCACTGGCTCCTCCCTCTATGCCCCTCCTCCAGACCTCAGTTTTATTACTGTGCCCAGAGGAGACTGGGTGCATTACAGGGAGCTCTCCTGAGGTTTTCCTGAAAAAGAAAGTATTTGTTAGGTTTTTTATTTTCAGGGAGCCTGCTGGCGACAGACTCCCTGCAGCGTGGGACTGAGGGGAGAGAAACATACCTACTTTAATGTTAGGCTCTGTTTCTTAGGCTACTGGACACCATTAGCTCCAGAGTGAACGGAACGCAGGTCTCACCCCGCAGTTCGTCCCAGAGCCGCGCCACCGTCCTCCTTGCAGAGCTGGAAGATAGAAGCCGGTGAGTATGTGAAGAAAGAAGACTTCAAAGGCGGCAGAAGACTTCAGATCTTCACTGAGGTAACACGCAGCGGTGGCGCTGTGCGCCATTGCTCCACACAGCACACACAAACGGCAGTCACTGTAAGGGCGCAGGAGGGGCGTCCTGGGCAGCAATATGAACCTCCAAAGGGCCGTACCCTACAGCTACGTAGAGGGTAAGCTAAATGGTTGTCATAACAACAATGATAAACAGAGCTTCGGACGCGCTGCGTCCAGCTCCTGTAAGCCGCTCTAACCCCGCCTCATGGGCGGAGGTAGTTGTCATAGCTACCAGTCTGACACACCACAACACGCCGGGCAGCCAGAGCACAGAGCCCGAGGCAAACCATGTGTAAAAAGACACCGCTGGACGCGGCGACCCATTTCCCATAAAGCACTGATAGAATTGGATGACATCACATTCAATCCCAGTTACTTCAAAAATAGTGCATAAGCCCACATCCCCACCAAAGACCAGGGGGAACAAAAGATGATAGTACTCAGACTAAAGTGATTACTACACCAAAGCAGTATACCCTATATCATAACACAACCTCACTGAGGTCCAGGCATTTGAATTGAAGCTACAGGTAAGTGCCATTAGGGTTCAGATAGAAAAACAGACAAAATGTAATTTAATTTCCCAAGATATGGGAACAGATTGGTGTCAATAATTAAACATTAATCAAGTACAATACGCTAATACTGATCCAAATCAAGCCCACACGCATATGAACTAAGCATACAGATTATGCAGACTGAACGGATAATTTAAGAATGAAGACCCTAATGGCAACCCCTGAGAATAGGCATGCAAAAAATAGAGGGGAAGAGAATAGAGACGGAATATTCATAAAAAGCATAGAAGGGAGAGATTTTCATTTAATCCTGATGGAGCAACCGTGTTGAACTCAAAGATCCAATGTGCTTCCAGCTGTAGTAATTTCTTGTTCCGATCTCCTCCCCTAGGTAAAGGGGGGACATGATCAATGAGTTTGTAACGTAGGGCAGCCATCGTGTGTCGCGCCTCCCTAAAATGTCTTGCGACAGGCTGTTCGATCTCTTTTCCTTCCAAGGCTTGTCTTATGGCCGACCTATGTTGCGCTGCCCGTTCTCTAAAGGTGCAAGAGGTCTTGCCAATGTAGGCAAACCCACAAGGACATTTGATGATGTAAATCACGTATTTAGACGTGCAAGTTAAAACATGTTTAATGGGAAACTTCTTTCCTGAATGTGGATGTAGCACCACCGGACCTACTTCCAGGTACCTACATGTGGTGCAACCTATGCATCTGTACGAACCGGGTTTTTTTGTAAGGAAATGTGAACGTAGTTCCCTTTTCTCTGCCGTGGTGTCATTGTGGACCAGCCAGTCCTTAAGGTTGCGTCCCCTCCGATGACAGTTCAACACCCTATATTGGTTAACAGATGGTAAGGACTTATCTGTCTTGATGATTGGCCACAGTTTTTTAACTTTCTTCCTCACTATTTTGCTTGCGGTATTGAAGGTGGTAATTAGCGGAAGTACCTTCTCTGATGTTTTTTCTTTCCGCTGCAGACATTGGGTGCGTGGAAGTGCCAGTGCTTTTCTTTTGGCACTTTCTAGATCCTCAATTGGGTAACCTCTCTCCAGGTATTTCCCAATCATTCTATCCAATTCCAACTCACACTCATCTTGATTGCTAATAATACGCCTTGCGCGAAGAAATTGTGAGAAGGGTAAACCCTTTTTCATGGCCGTGGGATGAAAGCTGTTAGCATGTAGCAACGTGTTTTTATCCGTGGGTTTATGATAAACCGTTGTCTGTAGATGGTTCCCCTGTCGTGTAATTTGCACGTCTAGATAGTGAATAACGTCAGCACTGCACTCGTATGTGAATTTGATGTTCGCATCCAGATGGTTGATGGCCTGCATCCGTTCCTTGAATTCTTCTGGAGTGCCAGCCCAGATTAGAAGCAGGTCGTCTATGTAGCGTGTAAAAAGTATTAATCCCTCTGAAAAAGAAGGATTCTGTAGGAATAGGCGTTTCTCTATATTCAACATGTAGGCATTCGCGAAGGCCGGAGCTACATTACTCCCCATGGCACAGCCGAGCCGCTGGAGATAAAACTGTCCATCAAAATAGAAGAAATTCCGAGTGAGTGTCTTCTCAAGTAATGCAAGAAAAAATCCCACATCTGGCCCTTTATAATTGGAATTGTCAGACAGAAGGGACCTCACGGCCTCAATACCCTCCAAATGGGGGATATTCGTGTACAAACTCACTACATCCACGCTTGCCAAAGTGCACCTTTCCGGAAGCTGCGTAAGATCCTGTAGTAATAATAGTAGTTGGGTTGTATCCAACAGGACCGTGGGTTCCGCTTGAATAACAGGCTGTAAAAAACCATCCAGATATTTAGAGATGTTGCTATAGAGGGATCCGCGGGCCGAAATTATAGGGCGTCACGGGGGGCGTCCAAATTTTTATGGACTTTAGGCAGTGTATAGAGAAGCGGTGTAATTGGATGATCAACCGTCAATGCTTTCAAGGTTTGTTTGTCAATAATGGCATCTTGGTGAGCTTGTGTCAGGATCATGTCGATCTCTTGCTTGAACCTAATCGTAGGATCTGAACCTAACTTGCAATAAACAGCTTGATCATTTAGTTGACGATAGACCTCTGCATTATATGTTGATAGATCTTGCAGAACTATTGCTCCCCCCTTGTCGGCTGCCCTTATCACCACAGACCTATTCTTGCTTTTTTTATACAGGTACACCACCGATTTTCCGGCAACCGATGATCCGGAACCTCTTTTAATCCGGACAATTTTGATTTGTCCGGATTAAAGGGGGTTAGGGACATCCTTTAATCCGGAACATTTTCTGCGCATGGGCGTAACACGCAATACGCGCAAGTGTCAGTGGGTACAGCTCCCACGGACACTGCAGGGGACACAGCAAGCATCAGTGGGGCTGTTATGGCGTCCAAGGTCACAGCAAGTATCGCACATGGGCGGAACACACAGCCTGAGCCTGATACCTGTTTTGCTTATAAACAGTTTTGCATACACTATTGTGTTTATTCATTAATTAATATTATACTGTAGCATATATTTTACTATTTATTGCTTTAGAAATGTTCTGAAGGTGCAAAATTAGTTTCCACCGTTAATCCGGCAAAATCGATAATCCGGCACGGCACTGGAACCGAGGATGCCGGAAAATCGGTGGTGTACCTGTATGTGTGTATAGATCCCCCGCCATGTTTTGAAATTTTAGGTGGGACCGAAGCCCGCCGCTGAGGGGGCGGAGCTTGTTCCTCAGCACTCACCAGCGCCATTTTCTCCACAGCACACCGCTGAGAGGAAGCTCCCCAGACTCTCCCCTGCTTAACCACGGTGAAAGAGGGTTTTAAAGAATGGGGGGGGGGGGGCACATAATTTGGCGCAAAATAGATATTACAGCGCTATCTGGGTAAACATATAGTGTGTTTTTTCCTCGGGTCATTAGCGCTGGGTGTGTGCTGGCATACTCTCTCTGTCCCTCCAAAGGGCCTTTGTGGGGGAAGTGTCTTCAGATAAGGTTTCCCTGAGTGTGTGTCAGCATGTCTGAGGTAGAAGGCTTTCCTAGTGAGGAGGTGGAGCAAATGACTGTGGTGTCTCAGTCGGCAACACCGAAGCCTGACTTGGTTGATAAGTGGAATGTTTTAAGTGCTAATGTAAATTTATTGCACAAAAGGTTGAACAAAGCTGAGTCCAGGAATTATGCAGAGAGCCAGGCCCTGCCTTCCCCTATGTCGCAGGGACCCTCGGGGTCTCAAAAAACGCCCACTATCCCAAATAGAAGACACTAATACCGACACGTATTCTGACTCTAGTGTCGACTACGATGATGCAAAGTTACTTTTAGCCAATTTTGGCTGTATTCAATATATGATTATTGCAATAAAGGATGTTTTGCATATCACAGAGGAACCCCCTGTCCCTGACACGAGGGTACACATGTATAAGGAAAAGAAACCTGAGGTAACCTTTACCCCTTCTCATGAGCTGAACGAGTTATTTGAAAGGGCTTGGAAATCTCCAGACAAGAAACTGCAAATTCCCAAAACGATTCTATAGCGTATCCTTTCCCGACCAAGGACAGGATACGGTGGGAATCATCCCCAAGGGTAGACAAAGCGTTGACACGCTTATCCAAAAAGGTAGCACTGCCATCCCAAGATAGGGCTACCCTCAGGGATCCTCCTGATCGCAAGCAGGAGGCTACATTAAAGTCCATTTGCACACACTCTGGTACCTTACTCAGACCGGCGATAGCGTCGGCTTGGGTTTGTAGCGCTATTGCAGCGTGGACAGATACCTTATCGGCGGAATTTGATACCCTGGATAAGGATACTATTTCTCTATCGTCCTAGTGGATGCTGGGGTTCCTGAAAGGACCATGGGGAATAGCGGCTCCGCAGGAGACAGGGCACAAAAGTAAAGCTTTCCGATCAGGTGGTGTGCACTGGCTCCTCCCCCTATGACCCTCCTCCAAGCCAGTTAGATTTTTGTGCCCGGCCGAGAAGGGTGCAATCTAGGTGGCTCTCCTAAAGAGCTGCTTAGGAAAGTTTAGCTTAGGTTTTTTATTTTACAGTGAGTCCTGCTGGCAACAGGATCACTGCAACGAGGGACTTAGGGGAGAAGAAGTGAACTCACCTGCGTGCAGGATGGATTGGCTTCTTGGCTACTGGACATCAGCTCCAGAGGGACGATCACAGGTACAGCCTGGATGGTCACCGGAGCCTTGCCGCCGGCCCCCTTGCAGATGCTGAAGTAAGAAGAGGTCCAGAATCGGCGGCAGAAGACTCTTGCAGTCTTCTAAAGGTAGCGCACAGCACTGCAGCTGTGCGCCATTTTCCTCTCAGCACACTTCACACGGCAGTCACTGAGGGTGCAGGGCGCTGGGAGGGGGGCGCCCTGGGAGGCAAATGAATACCTATTTTGGCTAAAAATACCTCACATATAGCCTCCTGAGGCTATATGGAGATATTTAACCCCTGCCAGAATCCGTTAAGAGCGGGAGACGAGGCCGCCGAAAAAGGGGCGGGGCCTATCTCCTCAGCACACAGCGCCATTTTCCCTCACAGAAAGGCTGGAGGGAAGGCTCCCAGGCTCTCCCCTGCACTGCACTACAGAAACAGGGTTAAAACAGAGAGGGGGGGGCACTAATTTGGCGATATGCTTATATATATTAAGATGCTATAAGGGAAAACACTTATATAAGGTTGTCCCTATATAATTATAGCGTTTTTGGTGTGTGCTGGCAAACTCTCCCTCTGTCTCTCCAAAGGGCTAGTGGGTCCTGTCCTCTATCAGAGCATTCCCTGTGTGTGTGCTGTGTGTCGGTACGTGTGTGTCGACAGGTAGGAGGACGATGTTGGTGAGGAGGCGGAGCAATTGCCTGTAATGGTGATGTCACTCTCTAGGGAGTCGACACCGGAATGGATGGCTTATTTAGGAAATTACGTGATAATGTCAACACGCTGCAAGGTCGGTTGACGACATGAGACGGCCGACAAACAATTAGTACGGTCCAGACGTCTCAAAAACACCGTCAGGGGTTTTAAAACGCCCGTTTACTTTAGTCGGTCGACACAGACACAGACAGGGACACTGAATCCAGTGTCGACGGTGAATAAACAAACGTATTCCTTATTAGGGCCACACGTTAAAGGCAATGAAGGAGGTGTTACATATTTCTGATACTACAAGTACCACAAAGAGGGTATTATGTGGGATGTGAAAAAACTACCATAGTTTTTCCTGAATCAGATAAATTAAATAAAGTGTGTGATGATGCGTGGGTTCCCCCCGATAGAAAATTATGGGCGGTATACCCTTTCCCGCCAGAAGTTAGGGCGCGTTGGGAAACACCCCTTAAGGTGGATAAGGCGCTCACACGCTTATCAAAACAAGTGGCGGTACCGTCTATAGATAGGGCCGTCCTCAAGGACCAGCTGACAAGGCTGGAAAATATAATAAAAAGTATATACACACATACTGGTGTTATACTGCGGCCAGCGATCGCCTCAGCCTGGATGTGCAGAGCTAGGGTGGCTTGGTCGGATTCCCTGACTAAAAATATTGATACCCTTGACAGGGACAGTATTTTATTGACTATAGAGCATTTAAAGGATGCATTTCTATATATGCGAGATGCACAGAGGGATATTTGCACTCTGGCATCATGAATAAACGCGATGTCCATAACTGCCAGAAGATGTTATGGACACGACAGTGGTCAGGTGATGCAGATTCCAAACGGCACAGTATGGCCGTATAAAGGAAGAGGAGTTATTTGGGGTCGGTCCATTGGACCTGGTGGTCACGGCAACTGCTGGAAAATCCACCGTTTTTTACCCTAAGTCACATCTCTGCAGAAAAAGACACCGTCTTTTCAGCCTCAGTCCTCTCGTCCCTATAAGATCATATCTGCCCAGGGATAGAGGAAAGGGAAGAAGACTGCAGCAGGCAGCCCATTCCCAGGAACAGAAGCGTTCCACCGCGTCTGACAAGTTCTCAGCATGGCGCTGAGACCGTACAGGACCCCTGGATCCTACAAGTAGTATCCCGGGGGTACAGATTGGAATGTCGAGACGTTTCCCCTTCGCAGGCTCCTGAAGTCTGCTTTACCAAGGTCTCCCTCCGACAAGGAGGTAGTATGGGAAAAAATTCACAAGCTGTATTCCCAGCAGGTGATAATTAAATTACCCCTCCTACTACAAGAAAAGGGGTATTATTCCACACTATATTGTGGTACTGAAGCCAGAAGGCTAGGTGAGACTTATTCTAAAAAAATTTTTTTGAACACTTACAAAGGTTCAAATTAAGATGAAGTCACTCAGAGCAGTGATAACGAACCAGGAAGAAGGGGACTATATAGTGTCCCGGGACATCAGGGATGCTTACCTCTATGTCCCAAATTTGCCCTTCTCACTAAGGGTACCTCAGGTTCGTGGTGCAGAACTGTCACTATCAGTTTCAGACGCTGCTGTTTGGATTGTCCACGGCACCCCGGGGTCTTTACCAAGGTAATGGCCGAATTGATGATTCTTCTTCGAAGAAAAGGCGTCTTAATTATCCCTTACTTGGACGATCTCCTGATAGGGGCATAGTCCAGGGAACAGTTGGAGGTCGGAGTAGCACTATCTCGGATACTGCTACAATCAGCACGGGTGGATTCTAAATATTCCAAAATCGCAGCTGATCCCGACGACACGTCTGCTGTGCCTAGGGATGATTCTGGACACAGTCCAGAAAAAGGTGTTTCTCCCGGAAGAGAAAGCCAGGGAGTTATCCGAGCAAGTCAGGAACCTCCTAAAAACAGTGCATCATTGCACAAGGGTCCTGGTAAAAATGGTGGCTTCCTACGAAGAAATTCCATTCGGCAGATTTCACGTAAGAACTTTTCAGTGGGATCTGCTGGACGAATGGTCCGGATCGCATCTTCAGATGCATCAGCGGATAACCCAATATCCAAGGACAAGGGTGTCTCTCCTGTGGTGGTTATAGAGTGCTCATCTTCTAGAGGGCCGCAGATTCGGCATTCAGGATTGGATGCTGGTGACCACGGAGCCCAGCCCGAGAGGCTGGGGAGCAGTCACACAAGGGAAAAATTTCCAGGGAGTGTGATCAAGTATGGAGACTTTTCTCCACATAAATATACTGGAGCTAAGGGTAAATTTATAATGCTCTAAGCTTAGCAAGACCTCTGCTTCAAGGTCAGCCGGTATTGATCCAGTGGGAAAAACATCACGGCAGTCGCCCACGTAAACAGACAGGGCGACACAAGAAGCAGGAGGGCAATGGCAGAAACTGCAAGGACTTTTCGCTGGGCGGAAAATCATGTGATAACACTGTCAGCAGTGTTTCATCCCGGGAATGGAAACTGGGAAGCAGACTTCCTCAGCACGACCTCCACCCGGGAGAGTGGAAACTTCATTGAGAAGTTTTTTCCACATGATTGTAAACCGTTGGGAAATACCAAAGGTGGACATGATGGCGTCCCGTCTGAACAAAAAACGGGACAGGTATTGCGCCAGGTCAAGAGACCCTCAGGCAATAGATGTGGACGTTCTGGTAACACCGTGGGTGTACCAGTCGGTGTATGTGTTCCCTCCTCTGTTTCTCATACCTAAGGTGCTGAGAATTATAAGACGTAGAGGAGTAAGAACTATACTCATGGCTCCGGATTGGCCAAGAAGGACTTGGTACCCGGAACTTCAAGAGATGCTTACAGAGGTCTTATGGCCTCTGCCGCTAAGAAGGGACTTGCTTCAGCAAGTACCATGTCTGTTCCAAGACTTACCGCAGCTGCGTTTGTCGGCATGGCGATGGAAAGCCGGATCCTAAGGGAAAAAGGCATTCCGGAAGAGGTCATTCCTACCCTGGTCAAAGCCAGAAAGGAGGTGACCGCACAACATTATCACCACGTGTGGCGAAAATATGTTGCGTGGTGTGAGGCCAGGAAGGCCCCACAAAGAAATTTCAACTCGGTCGTTTCCTGCATTTCCTGCAAACAGGAGTGTCTATGGGCCTCAAATTGGGGTCCATTAAGGTTCAAATTCGGCCCTGTAAATTTTCTTCCAGAAAGAATTGGCTTCAGTTCCTGAAGTCCAGAAGTTTGTCAAGGGAGTATTGCATATACAAACCCCTTTTTGTGCCTCCAGTGGCACTGTGGGATCTCAACGTAGTTCTGGGATTCCTCAAATCACATTGGTTTAAAACCAGTCAAATATGTGGATTTGAAGCATCTCACATAAAAAGTGACCATGCTCTTGGCCCTGGCCTGGACCAGGCGAGTGTCAAATTGGTGGTTTTTTTCTCAAAAAAGCCCATATCTGTTTGTCCATTCGGACAGGGCAGAGCTGCGGACTCGTCCCCAGTTCTCTCCCTAAGGTGGTGTCAGTGTTTCACCTGAACCAGCTTATTGTGGTGCCTTGCACCTACTAGGGACTTGGAGGACTCCAAGTTGCTAGAAGTTGTCAGGGCCCTGAAAATATGTTCCAGGACAGCTGGAGTCAGAAAATCTGACTCGCTGTTTATACTGTATGCACCCAACAAGTTGGGTGCGCCTGCTTCTAAGCAGTCGATTGCTCGTTGGATTTGTAACACAATTCAACTTGCACATTCTGAGGCAGGCCTGCCACAGTCTAAATCTGTTAAGGCCCATTCCACAAGGAAGGTGGGCTCATCTTGGGCGGCTGCCCGAGAGGTCTCGGCATTACAACTCTGCCGAGCAGCTACGTGGTCAGGGGAGAACACGTTTGTAAAGTTCTACAAATTTGATACCCTGGCAAAAGAGGACCTGGAGTTCTCTCATTCGGTGCTGCAGAGTCATCCGCACTCTCCCGCCCGTTTGGGAGCTTTGGTATAATCCCCATGGTCCTTTCAGGAACCCCAGCATCCACTAGGACGATAGAGAAAATAAGAATTTACTTACCGATAATTCTATTTCTCGGAGTCCGTAGTGGATGCTGGGCGCCCATCCCAAGTGCGGATTATCTGCAATACTTGTACATAGTTACAAAAATCGGGTTATTATTGTTGTGAGCCATCTTTTCAGAGGCTCCGCTGTTATCATACTGTTAACTGGGTTTAGATCACAAGTTGTACGGTGTGATTGGTGTGGCTGGTATGAGTCTTACCCGGGATTCAAAATTCCTCCCTTATTGTGTACGCTCGTCCGGGCACAGTACCTAACTGGCTTGGAGGAGGGTCATAGGGGGAGGAGCCAGTGCACACCACCTGATCGGAAAGCTTTACTTTTGTGCCCTGTCTCCTGCGGAGCCGCTATTCCCCATGGTCCTTTCAGGAACCCCAGCATCCACTACGGACTCCGAGAAATAGAATTATCGGTAAGTAAATTCTTATTTTTATTAACCCTGGGTCATATTAAAGATGCTGCCTTATATTTGAGGGATGCTCCAAGAGACATTGGCCTACTGGGTTCTAGAGTCAACGCTATGTCGATTTCTGCTAGACGAGTCCTATGGACCCGGCAATGGACAAGTGATGCCGACTCAAAGAGGCATATGGAGGTTTTTTCCTTACAGGGGTGAGGAATTGTTTGGGGAAGGTCTCTCGTACCTGGTCTCCACAGTTACGGCAGGTAAATAAAAATTTTTGCCTTATATTCCCTCACAGCCTAAGAAAGCACCACATTATCAAATGCAGTCCTTTCGGTCAAATAAAAACAAGCGAGCACGAGGATCGTCCTTTCTTGCCAGAGGTAAGGGCAGAGTGAAAAAGCTGCCAACCACAGCTAGTTCCCAGGAGCAGAAGTCCTCCCCGGCCTCTACAAAATCCACTGCATGACGCTGGGGCTCCGCTGAGGGAGTCGGCCCCAGTGGGGGCATGTCTTCGACTTTTCAGCCACATCTGGGTTCACTCACAGGTGGATCCCTGGGCAATAGAAATTGTTTTCCAGGGTTAAAAGCTGGAATTCGAAGAGATGCCTCCTCGCTGGTTTTTCAAATCGGCCCTACCAGCTTCTCCCCCAGAAAGAGAGATAGTTTTAAATGCAATTCAAAAATTGTGTCTTCAACAAGTGGTGGTCAAAGTTCCCCTGCTTCAACAAGGGAGGAGGTATTACTCGACCCTATTTGTAGTCCCGAAACCGGACGGTTCGGTCAGACCCATTTTAAATTTAAAATCCTTGAACCTATACTTGAAAAGGTTCAAGTTCAAGATGGAATCGCTCGGAGCGCTCATCGCCAGCCTAGAAGGGGGGGATTTTATGGTTTCCCTGGACATAAAGGATGCATACCTTCATGTTCCCATATATCCACCTCATCAGGCGTACCTGAGATTTGCGGTACAGGATTATCGTTACCAATTTCAGACGTTGCCGTTATGGGCTTTCCTCGGCCCCAAAGATTTTCACCAAGGTAATGGCGGAAATGATGGTGCTCCTGCGCAAGCAGGGTGTCACAATTATCCCTTACTTGGACGATCTCCTAATAAAAGCGATATCACGAGAGCAGTTGTTGAACAGCGTGTCACTTTCACTGAAGGTGTTACAGCAGCACGGCTGGATTCTCAATATCCCGAAGTCGCAGTTAGTTCCTACGACTCGTTTGACCTTCTTAGGCATGATTCTGGATACGGACAAGAAAAGGGTTTATCTACCGATAGAAAAGGCCCAGGAACTCATGACTCTGGTCAGGGACCTATTGAAGCCAAAACAGGTGACCTTCCAATGGGACCTACTGGACAAATGGTCCGGGTCACATCTACAGATTCATCAGTTGATCACCCTGTCCCCCAGGGCCAGGGTATCTCTCCTGTGGTGGCTGCAGAGTGCTCACCTTCTGGAGGGTCGCAGATTCGGCATTCAGGACTGGGTTCTGGTGACCACGGACATGAGCCTCCGAGGTTGGGGAGCAGTCACACAGGGAAGGAACTTCCAAGGTCTTTGGTCAAGTCAAGAAACTTGTCTTCACATCAACGTCCTGGAACTGAGGGCCATATACAACGCCCTTCGTCAAGCGGAGGCTTCGCGACCTACCGGTTCTGATCCAGTCAGACAACATCACTGCAGTAGCTCATGTAAACCGCCAAGGCGGCACAAGGAGCAGAGTGGCAATGGCGGAAGCCACCAGGATTCTTCGCTGGGCGGAAAATCATGTAGGAGCACTGTCAGCAGTGTTCATTCCGGGAGTGGACAACTGGGAAGCAGACTTCCTCAGCAGACACGATCTACATCCAGGAGAGTGGGGACTTCATCAGGAAGTCTTCGCACAGATTGCAAGTCAGTGGGGCCTGCCCCAGGTAGACATGATGGCGTCCCGCCTAAACAAAAAACTACAGAGGTACTGCGCCAGGTCGAGAGACCCTCAGGCGATGGCAGTGGACGCCCTGGTGACACCGTGGGGGTTCCAGTCGGTCTATGTGTTTCCGCCTCTACCTCTCATCCCCAAGGTGTTGAGAATAATAAGAAAAAGAGTACAGACAATTCTCATTGTTCCAGATTGGCCGCGAAGGGCCTGGTATCCGGATCTGCAGGAGATGTTAGCAGAAGATCCGTGGCCTCTTCCTCTAAGACAGGACCTGTTACAACAGGGGCCCTGTCTGTTCCAAGACTTACCGCGGCTGCGTTTGACGGCATGGCGGTTGAACGCCGGATACTAGCGGAAAAGGGCATTCCGGATGAGTTCATTTCTACTCTGCTAAAGGCTAGGAAGGACGTGACAGCTTAACATTATCACAGTATATGGCGAAAGTATGTATCTTGGTGTGAGGCCAGGAATGCTCCTACGGAAGAATTCCATCTGGGCCGTTTCCTTCACTTCCTACAAACTTGGAGTGAATTTGGGCCTGAAGTTAGGCTCCATTAAGGTTCAGATTTCGGCCCTATCAATTTTCTTTCAAAAGAAATTAGCTTCTCTCCCAGAAGTGCAGACTTTTGTGAAGGGAGTGCTGCATATTCAGCCTCCTTTTGTTCCTCCGGTAGCGCCTTGGGACCTAAACGTGGTGTTGAGTTTCCTTAAGTCGCACTGGTTTGAACCACTTAAAACTGTGGAATTAAAATATCTCACTTGTAAAGTGGTCATGTTAGCCTTGGCTTCGGCTAGGCGAGTGTCGGAATTGGCGGCTTTGTCTCATAAAAGCCCCTATCTGGTTTTCCATATGGATAGAGCGGAATTGCGGACCCGTCCTCAATTCTTGCCTAAGGTGGTTTCATCTTATCATATGAACCAACCTATTGTGGTGCCTGTGGCTACGCGAGACTTGGAGGATTCAGAGTCCCTTGATGTGGTTAGGGCATTGAAAATTTACGTAGCCAGAACGTCTAGGGCCAGGAAAACAGAAGCACTGTTTGTCCTGTATGCTGCCAACAAAGTTGGCGCTCCTGCTTCAAAGCAGACTATTGCTTGCTGGATCTGTAACACGATTCAGCAGGCTCATTCAACGGCTGGATTGCCGTTACCAAAATCAATTAAGGCCCATTCCACTAGGAAGGTGGGCTCTTCTTGGGCGGCTGCCCGAGGGGTCTCGGCATTACAGTTGTGCCGAGCTGCTACTTGGTCGGGTTCAAACACCTTTGCAAAGTTCTACAGGTTTGATACCCTGGCTGAGGAGGACCTCCTGTTTGCTCAGTCTGTGCTGCAGAGTCATCCGCACTCCCGTCCGTTTGGGAGCTTTGGTATAATCCCCATGGTCCTTACGGAGTCCCCAGCATCCTCTAGGACGTAAGAGAAAATACGGTTTTAAACCTACCGGTAAATCTATTTCTCCTAGTCCGTAGAGGATGCTGGGTGCCCGTCCCAAGTGCGGACTACTTTGCAAGACTTGTATATAGTTTTTTCTTACATAAGGGTTATGTTAGTTTTCATCAGTCTGTCTGATGCTGTGTTGTTTCATACTGTTAACTTGTTCATATATCCCTAGTTATACGGTGTGAATGGTGTGGGCTGGTATGAATCTTCCCCTTGGATTAACAAAATCCTTTCCTCGTACTGTCCGTCTCCTCTGGGCACAGGAGGAGGGACATAGAGGGAGGAGCTTTGCACACCCATACCTAAAGTTCTTTCTTAGTGCCCATGTCTCCTGCGGAGCCCGTCTATCCCCATGGTCCTTACGGAGTCCCCAGCATCCTCTACGGACTAGGAGAAAAATATTTACCGGTAGGTTTAAAATCTTATTTTCCCATCATAACTTTGGAGGGACTTTCTTGGCAGTAGTATAATTTTTTTTACGTTTAAAATATTCTGTTAATATGGAGTGAATTAAATTTACTAAATGCCAGATTTGCGGTCGAATTGAAACTATTATGTGGTGGATTTCAATCTAAAAAAAAAAAACCCCAAAAAGCATCTGCTATGAATCAGTTTTGACTAAAATTTGTCACCTGCCTTTATACCTGTCAGATGTCAACTCCCTATTCAGCGGCGCATACGCCGGAAATTTGTGACTGATTTGTACAGGTCAGATCTATGCAGGCTTCGTGTATAAGGGGGAAAAAAACAACATGGGGTACCCCCTCCCCAAAGAAGTAACCAGCCCTGGGCCTCTGAGCCTAGGCTGGTATTGGGAAACAGCATGGGGTCCCCCTTATTTTCCAATAACTACCACTTTGTTTAACTAGCCAGGACAGCTGACCCTATAGTAGGGGGAACTCGGTGTGGGGGGAACCCTACACCGTAACGTCAACTAGCCCCACACTGGTCAGTCCAGGGCTGGAGTTTCTTGTTGATCTCTCCTGAAGGCCAGGGCTTTACTCTGCACCCTCTGGGCTTTGAATGCAAAGGTAATAGTCCTAAATAAATGGTTAAATAATATTATTCACTACAGGTCCCAGCAATACTGCACAGGCATGTTGAACCACAAGTGCTAGCATGCCTGGACATCAAGGGTCCGCTGACCTCTGCATACCATGCCATTCTTCTTTTTCAACTTGAACACTTTTAAATCTTACTAACAAAACAAGTGGTCTCCTGGGTCATAAACCCGAAAGTCATTTATTGTAAGAGCTGCCCCAGCAGATAAGGCTTCCTCCATATCAGTGCTCATTGGTGCCAGTATGCAGGAAAATGAGGGCAGAATGTATGCAATTCTCGCATGGGGCACTGATGGTCGAGTTTGAGAACCTATGAATCGGTGCCAAGAGACCTCCAGTCTGTGTCTTTCAGTTGCGACCATGTCAGGAAAAGATTAGCTTGGCAAGTGATTAAGCAAATATCTTTGTAATTCCATCTTTCTTAAAGCAGGCCCAGCAACCTTCCCGGCCCCTTGGAGACCGAAACCGTTTAGATTCTTTGAAAGAAAACCGAGCTGGAGCGAAGCCAAAGGCGCTGCAGTCTGCACAACAGGTAATCTAGTTTTCCTCCAGGTAATCCTTTTCTATATAGGGTGGTTTTAAGTGGGCTAGGTAAGGAACGTGGTATTAACCTATGCAGCGTTTTTACGTAGAATGACATTTTAAAAAAGACTTCCTTAAAACTGGTTAAGGGTGTCTCCTTCCAGCGTGGTCAGGAATATGGAAATATGGGTTGTAGCAGCAGTAGTAAACCGGAAAAGTCAGGAGAGGGTGTACATATCTGTAGCAGCCACAACGGGAACAAGTTTCTGGATCTCCCTATATGTATAAATTAATAAATGGCTATTAGATCAGAGATCCTAGTAGGTAATGTTTCTGCAGCAGGGTACACTGGGTTCCACAGGGATAACATCGGGGTGTTGTAGGATCTTGATCCGAGGCACCAACAGGCTAAAGCTTTGACTGTTCCCAGGATGCACTGCACCGCCTTCTCTATAACCCCGCCTCCGTGCACAGGAGCTCAGTTTTACTAACCAGTCCAATGCAGTGGCAGGTAAATGACGACAACCTTTGTTGGTGCCTGCAGTGCAGGCAGCTAACAGGGAGGGCTGCGCTAGGCAGCCCTAAGCTTTTCCTGAGGAAAAAAAAAAGAAGACTTCAAGGGCCGCAGCATAGGCACTTGGTGCTAGAAGTCATATTCCCGCGCCCTGGTTGCCAGGTATTTACAGCATAGGCGCTCCGATATTATCAGGCACACACACCGCCACTGCTCTCCGGGATCGCGTGGCAGCAAGCTAGGGAGGCGGTAAGAGGGTCCCCCAGGCGGGACCCGCCGAAATCGCGATCCGGACGCAGTCTCAGGACATGGACCGCACCGCTGGCGTGGACACTGGCCGTTCAGGGACCACACTATATCCACCAGGGCAAGGAGCACAGTTCGGATTTACTAAAATCCGTTTCACATAGGCTCCATAGTAACCGGTGGTGAATTCCAGCAGAGGGTATAAGGTGCTGACCTGTAGCCCCTACCCCAGCCGCCATCTACAGCAGGTGTTCCCGCCCTGGAGCTGCATCTCTCTCTCTCCCACACTCCCTGTCAGCGTTTGGGCGCCATTACACAGAGTTGCGCTGATTCTGGGACTGTTGGGCTCTGTCTCCTCTGTAAAGCCGCCTGCATCATCAGCGCTGTGCATTTACAGGACACTTAAGTATTCTACATGTCGTTTAGACAGTGTTAGTTAAGAACAAGTGCATAACTACAGGGATATTTAGTACAAGTATCCTGTGATATACATCCAGTGTTTACTGGGCATTGTTATATCTGTATACATACATAGCTTTATGTAGTATTAGTCCAGTGCAGTTTTATTGTTGTGTGTAATAATTTCTGCATTGTACATGTGACTGTGTGTGCCAATAGCTGCTGTGTGGTTCTCATTTCGGGTATCTCACACATATTGCTATCCTTATATTCTGTACCTTGAAGGTGGGTAAATGCATCGGGTTCCCATATATAGTGTTCCACAGGATATACTATTTTGTATTTCTCTTACGTCCTAGAGGATGCTGGGGTCCATTTTAGTATCATGGGGTATAGACTGTTCCGCAGGAGCCTTCAGCACTTTAAGACTTTTCAACAGTGTGAACTGGCTCCTCCCTCTATGCCCCTTCTCCTCTATGCCCCTTATAATTAGGTCTGTGGGCCTATTATTGGTATATGCGCTGTAAGTGGGTAACATTTCCACAATTCACAATAAGGCGCAGTGTGTGGACTGGCAAATCCCTCTGTGTCTCTCTGACAGACTTTAGTGTGGGTCTGTTCCCAGTAGCTCCCCTGTGTGATAGGTGTGTGTGAGTGTAACATGTCAGACATTGGGGAGGGTTCTTCCCAGGAAGAACCCATTTTAGATGCACAAGACTGTAATGTGGTGGCCTTTCCCTCTCAGAAGGAGCCGGAGTGGGTGAGAATGTTGCAAAAGAATGTCAATGCTTGCAAAGAAATTCTGAGTCTGAACAACAGACTAAATATTGGAGGCAGTCTGTGGAGGATGCACGGTTTACTGATCCCTCCATGTCATCCACTTGGGTCCCATCCAGTTCCCAGAAAAGGTCTCTGGCGCAATTTATGCAAGGGGACACAGACACAGATTCCGACTCTGACATCGACACTGGGGATTTGAGGGGTAGGCCCCCAAATTAGCCAAAAGCATACAATGTATGATAGTTGCTATAAAGGAAGTGTTGGAGATTCCTGAAACACTGGTCCCAGAGAAAAAGGATTATTTTAAATGAAATAAAAAGCAGTTTGTGAATTTTTCTCCTTCAAAGGATTTGAATGCGTTCTTTGAAGAATCCTGGGCTAACCCTGAGAAGAAATTTACCCTTCCCAGAAGGATACGTGTAGCGTACACTTTCCCTGAGGAAAACAAGCTCAAATGGGAGACACCTCAGTTTCTCGGCTGTCTTAGAAAATAGTTTTGCTTGCCCCTGGTTCAGCCTCTTTAAAAGATCCAGCTGACCGTAAATTAGAAACAACCCTTTCTCTGACGTCCTAGTGGATGCTGGGAACTCCGTAAGGACCATGGGGAATAGACGGGCTCCGCAGGAGACTGGGCACTCTAAAGAAAAGATTAGGTACTATCTGGTGTGCACTGGCTCCTCCCTCTATGCCCCTCCTCCAGACCTCAGTTAGAATTTGTGCCCGGCCAGAGCTGGGTGCTCCTAGTGGGCTCTCCTGAGCTTACTAGTAAAAGTATTTATTAGGTTTTTCTCTGACGTCCTAGTGGATGCTGGGAACTCCGTAAGGACCATGGGGAATAGTGGCTCCGCAGGAGACTGGGCACAAAAGTAAAAGCTTTAGGACTACCTGGTGTGCACTGGCTCCTCCCCCTATGACACTCCTCCAAGCCTGTTAGATTTTTGTGCCCGGCCGAGAAGGGTGCACACTAGGGGCTCTCCTAAGCTTCTTAGTGAAAGTTTAAGTTTAGGTTTTTTATTTTCAGTGAGACCTGCTGGCAACAGGCTCACTGCATCGAGGGACTAAGGGGAGAAGAAGCGAACTCACCTGAGTGCAGAGTGGATTGGGCTTCTTAGGCTACTGGACACCATTAGCTTCAGAGGGACCGAACACAGGCCCAGCCTCGGAGCTCGGTCCCAGAGCCGCGCCGCCGGCCCCCTTACAGAGCCAGAAGCAAGAAGAGGTCCGGAAAAATCGGCGGCAGAAGACATCAGTCTTCAACAAGGTAGCGCACAGCACTGCAGCTGTGCGCCATTGTTACTCAGGCACACTTCACACTCCGGTCACTGAGGGTGCAGGGCGCTAGGGGGGGGCGCCCTGAGCAGCAATGTAAAACACCTTGGCTGGCATAAATACACCACATATAACCCCCAGGGCTATATGGATGTATTTTAACCCCTGCCAGAACTCACCAAAAAAGCGGGAGAAAAGGCCGCCGAGAAGGGGGCGGAGCCTATCTCCTCAGCACACAGGCGCCATTTTCCATCACAGCTCCGCTGGAAGGACGTCTCCCTGACTCTCCCCTGCAGTCCTGCACTACAGAAAAGGGTAAAAAAGAGAGGGGGGCACTAATTTGGCGCAGTTTTGATACTAACAGCAGCTATAAAGGGAAAAGCACATTTTATAGTGGTATTCCTGTCTATATATAGCGCTCTGGTGTGTGCTGGCATACTCTCCCTCTGTCTCCCCAAAGGGCTAGTGGGGTCCTGTCCTCTATCAGAGCATTCCCTGTGTGTGTGCGGTGTGTCGGTACGATTGTGTCGACATGTTTGAGGAGGAAAATGAGATGGAGGCGGAGCAATTGCCTATTATACAGTTGTCACCCCCTAGGGAGTCGACACCTGAGTGGATGAGCTTATGGAAGGAATTGCGTGACGGTGTCAGCTCTTTACGACAGACAGTTGACGACATGAGACAGCCGGCTACTCAGCTTGTGCCTGTCCAGGGGTCTCAAACGCCATCAGGGGCTTTAAAACGCCCGTTACCTTAAATGGCAGACACGGATACTGACTCCAGTGTCGATGATGAGGAGACATACGTGACTTCCACTAGGGCCACACGTTACATGATTAAAGCAATTAAAAATGTATTGCATATCTCTGATAATACAAGTACCACTAAAAAGGGTATTATGTTTGGTGAGAAAAAACTGCCTGTAGTTTTTCCTGTATCCGAGGAATTAAATGAAGTGTGTGATGAGGCGTGGGTTTCCCCCGATAAAAAACTGATAATTCCTAAAAGGTTATTGGCATCGTACCCTTTCCCGCCAGAGGATAGGGCACGTTGGGAAACACCCCCTAGGGTGGATAAAGCGCTCACACGCGTGTCTAAACAGGTAGCACTACCCTCTCCTGATACGGCCGCCCTAAAGGAACCTGCCGATAGAAAGCTGGAGAATATCCTAAAATGTATATACTCTCACACGGGTGTTATACTGCGACCAGCAATCGCCTCAGCCTGGATGTGCAGTGCGGGCCTGGCGTGGTCGGATTCCCTGACTGAAAATATTGATACCCTAGATAGGGACAGTATATTACTGACTATAGAGCATTTGAAGGATGCATTTCTATATATGCGTGATGCACAGAGGGATATTTGCCGACTGGCATCAAGAGTTAGCGCGCTGTCCATTTCTGCAAGAAGAGGTTTATGGACGCGGCAGTGGTCAGGCGATGCGGATTCTAAAAGGAACATGGAAGTATTGCCTTATAAGGAGGAGGAGTTATTTGGGGTAGATCTATCAGACCTGGTAGCCACGGCAACTGCTGGAAAATCCACGTTTTTACCCCAGGTAGCTTCTCAACCTAAGAAGACGCCGTATTATCAGGCGCAGTCCTTTCGGCCCCATAAGGGCAAGCGGGCAAAAGGCGCCTCATTTCTGCCCCGTGGCAGAGGGAGAGGGAAAAGGCTGCAACAAACAGCCAGTTCCCAGGAACAAAAGCCCTCTCCCGCCTCCGCAAAGTCCTCAGCATGACGCTGGGGCTTTACAAGCGGACTCGGGCACGTGGGGGCCCGTCTCAAGAAGTTCAGTGCGCAGTGGGCCCACTCGCAAGTAGACCCCTGGATCCTTCAAGTGGTATCTCGGGTACAAATTGGAATTCGAGACGTCTCCCCCTCGCCGTTTTCTAAAGTCTGCTTTACCGACGTCTCCCTCAGACAGGGAGGCAGTATTGGAAGCCATTCACAAGCTGTATTCCCAGCAGGTGATAATCAAGGTACCCCTCCTACAACAGGGAAAGGGGTACTATTCCACACTATTTGTGGTACCGAAGCCGGACGGCTCGGTGAGACCAATTTTAAACCTAAAATCCTTGAACACTTACATACAAAGGTTCAAATTCAAGATGGAGTCACTCAGAGCAGTGATTGCAAACCTGGAAGAAGGGGACTATATGGTGTCTCTGGACATCAAAGATGCTTACCTACATGTCCCAATTTACCCTTCTCACCAAGGGTACCTCAGGTTTGTGGTACAGAACTGTCACTATCAGTTTCAGACGCTGCCGTTTGGATTGTCCACGGCACCCAGGGTCTTTACCAAGGTAATGGCCGAAATGATGATACTCCTTCGAAGGAAGGGAGTTTTAGTTATCCCTTACTTGGACGATCTCCTGATAAGGGCAAGATCCATTGAACAGTTGGAAGTCGGGGTAGCACTATCTCAGATAGTGCTGCGCCAGCAAGGTTGGATTCTCAATATTCCAAAATCGCAGCTGATCCCGACGACACGACTTCCATTCCTAGGGATGATCCTGGACACAGTCCAGAAAAAGGTGTTTCTCCCGGAGGAGAAAGCCAGGAAGTTATCCGAACTAGTCAGAAATCTCCTAAAACCAGGCCAAGTCTCAGTGCATCAATGCACAAGGGTCCTGGGAAAGATGGTGGCTTCTTACGAAGCAATCCCATTCGGCAGATTCCACGCAAGAACCTTCCAGTGGGATCTGCTAGACAAATGGTCCGGGTCGCATCTTCAAATGCATCAGTGGATAATCTTGTCACCAAGGACAAGGGTGTCTCTCCTGTGGTGGTTGCAGAGTGCTCATCTTCTAGAGGGCCGCAGATTCGGCATTCAGGACTGGGTCCTGGTGACCACGGATGCCAGCCTGAGAGGCTGGGGAGCACTCACACAGGGAAGAAATTTCCAGGGCTTGTGGTCAAGCCTGGAGACATTACTTCACATAAATATCCTGGAGCTAAGGGCCATCTACAATGCTCTAAGCTTAGCAAGACCTGTGCTTCAAGGTCAGCCGGTGCTGATCCAGTCAGACAACATCACGGCAGTCGCCCACGTAAACAGACAGGGCGGCACGAGAAGCAGGAGGGCAATGACAGAAGTTGCAAGGATTCTCCGCTGGGTGGAAAATCATGTGATAGCACTGTCAGCAGTGTTCATTCCGGGAGTGGACAACTGGGAAGCAGACTTCCTCAGCAGACACGACCTCCACCCGGGGGAGTGGGGACTTCATCCGGAAGTCTTCCACATGATTGTGAACCGTTGGGAAAAACCAAAGGTGGACATGATGGCGTCCCGCCTCAACAAAAAACTAGACAGGTATTGCGCCAGGTCAAGGGACCCTCAGGCAATAGCTGTGGACGCTCTGGTAACGCCGTGGGTGTACCAGTCAGTGTATGTGTTCCCTCCTCTGCCTCTCATACCCAAGGTACTGAGAATCATAAGAAGGAGAGGAGTAAGGACTATACTCGTGGCTCCGGATTGGCCAAGAAGGACTTGGTACCCGGAACTTCAAGAGATGCTCACAGAGGACCCGTGGCCTCTACCTCTAAGAAAGGACCTGCTCCAGTAGGGACCCTGTCTGTTCCAAGACTTACCGCGGCTGCGTTTGACGGCATGGCGGTTGAACGCCGGATCCTGAAGGAAAAAGGCATTCCGGATGAAGTCATCCCTACCCTGATCAAAGCCAGGAAGGATGTAACCGTACAGCATTATCACCGTATTTGGCGTAAATATGTTGCGTGGTGCGAGGCCAGGAAGGCCCCTACAGAGGAATTTCAACTGGGTCGTTTCCTGCATTTCCTGCAAACAGGACTGTCTATGGGCCTAAAATTAGGGTCCATTAAGGTTCAAATTTCGGCCCTGTCGATTTTCTTCCAGAAAGAACTGGCTTCAGTTCCTGAAGTTCAGACGTTTGTCAAGGGGGTACTGCATATACAGCCTCCTTTTGTGCTTCCAGTGGCACCTTGGGATCTCAATGTAGTTTTGGGGTTCCTAAAATCACATTGGTTTGAACCACTCACCACTGTGGACTTAAAATATCTCACTTGGAAAGTGGTAATGCTGTTAGCCCTGGCTTCAGCCCGGCGTGTCTCAGAATTGGCGGCTTTATCCTATAAAAGCCCTTACCTAATTTTTCATACGGACAGGGCATAATTGAGGACTCGTCCTCAATTTCTCCCTAAGGTGGTTTCAGCGTTTCACTTGAACCAGCCTATTGTGGTACCTGCGGCTACTAGGGACTCCAAGTTGCTGGACGTAGTCAGGGCCCTGAAAATATGTTTCCAGGACGGCTGGAGTCAGGAAATCTGACTCGCTGTTTATCCTGTATGCACCCAACAAGCTGGGTGCTCCTGCTTCTAAGCAAACTATTGCTCGTTGGATTTGTAGTACAATTCAGCTTGCACATTCTGTGGCAAGCCTGCCACAGCCAAAATCTGTAAAAGCCCATTCCACAAGGAAGGTGGGCTCATCTTGGGCGGCTGCCCGAGGGGTCTCGGCTTTACAACTTTGCCGAGCAGCTACTTGGTCAGGGGCAAACACGTTTGCTAAATTCTACAAATTTGATACCCTGGCTGAGGAGGACCTTGAGTTCTCTCATTCGGTGCTGCAGAGTCATCCGCACTCTCCCGCCCGTTTGGGAGCTTTGGTGTAATCCCGATGGTCCTTACGGAGTTCCCAGCATCCACTAGGACGTCAGAGAAAATAAGAATTTACTTACCGATAATTCTATTTCTCGTAGTCCGTAGTGGATGTTGGGCGCCCATCCCAAGTGCGGATTGTCTGCAATACTTGTACATAGTTATTGTTACAAAAATCGGGTTATTATTGTTGTGAGCCATCTTTTCAGAGGCTCCTCTGTTATCATGCTGTTAACTGGGTTCAGATCACAGGTTGTACAGTGTGATTGGTGTGGCTGGTATGAGTCTTACCCGGGATTCAAAATCTTTCCTTATTGTGTACGCTCGTCCGGGCACAGTATCCTAACTGAGGCTTGGAGGAGGGTCATAGGGGGAGGAGCCAGTGCACACCAGGTAGTCCTAAAGCTTTTACTTTTGTGCCCAGTCTCCTGCGGAGCCGCTATTCCCCATGGTCCTTGCGGAGTTCCCAGCATCCACTACGGACTACAAGAAATAGAATTATCGGTAAGTAAATTCTTATTTTTATTTTCAGTGAGCTTCTGCTGGCAACAGACTCACTGCTACGTGGGACTAAGGGGAGAGAAGCAAACCTACCTGCTTGCAGCTAGCTTGTGCTTCTTAGGCTACTGGACACCATTAGCTCCAGAGAGTTCGAACACAGGCACCTGTCTTCGATCGTCCGTTCCCGGAGCCGCGCCGCAGTCCCCCTCGCAGAGCCAGAAGAACAGAAGCTTGAAGACGACTCCTGTCTTCATTTAAGGTAGCGCACAGCACCGCAGCTGTGCGCCATTGCTCCCAGCACACTTACACTCTCCGGTCACTGTAGGGTGCAGGGCGCTGGGGGGGGGGGGGGGGGTGCCCTGGGCAGCAATTGAAGTACCTTTTGGCAATAAAAATACATATATACAGTCTGACACTGTATATATGTAAAAAACCCCGCCATTTTTTTACACAGAAAGCGGGACAGAAGCCTGCCACTGAGGGGGCGGGGCCTTCTTCCTCAGCACACCAGCGCCATTTTCTCTTCACAGCTCCGCTGGAAGCAGCTCCCCAGGCTCTCCCCTGTAGTATCCAGGTACAAGAAGGGTAAAAAAGAGAGGGGGGGCACATAAATTTAGGCACATATAAAACATATAAGGCAGCTATTGGGTAATCACTTATTATAAGTGAAAATCCCTGTGTTATATAGCGCTGTGGTGTGTGCTGGCATACTCTCTCTCTGTCTTCCCAAAGGACTTTGTGGGGTCCTGTCCTCAGTCTGAGCATTCCCTGTGTGTGCGCGGTGTGTCGGTACGGCTGTGTCGACATGTTTGATGAGGAGGTTTACGTGGAGGCGGAGCAAGGGCAGATAAGTGTGGGGTTGCCCCCGTCGGGGCCGACACCTGATTGGATGGATATGTGGAAGGTCTTAAATGACAATGTAAGCTCCTTACATAAAAGGTTTAATGACGCTGCAGCATTGGGACAGCTGGGGTCTCAGCCCGCGCCTGCCCAGGCGACTCAGAAACCGTCAGGGGCTCATAAACGCCCTCTATCTCAGATGGTTGACACAGATGTCGATACAGAGTCCGACTCCAGTGTCGACGATGATGAGGCACATTTACAGTCTAAAGTGACCAAGGCCATCCGATACATGATTATTGCAATGAAAGATGTATTACACATTTCTTAGATTAACCCTGTTAATACCAAGAGGGTTTATATGTTTGGGGCGAAAAAGCAGCCAGTGACTTTTCCCCCATCTGATGAATTAAATGAATTGTGAAGAAGCGTGGAGTTCCCCTGATAAGAAACTAGTGATTTCTAAGCGGTTACTGATGGCGTACCCTTTCCCGCCAACGGACAGGTTACGGTGGGAAACATCCCCTAGGGTGGACAAGGCGCTGACACGCTTATCTAAAAAGGTGGCCCTGCCGTCTCAGGATACGGCCGCCCTAAAGGAGCCTGCGGATAGAAAGCAGGAAGCTATCCTGAAGTCTGTGTATACACACTCTGGTACTCTACTGAGACCTGCTATTGCTTCAGCCTGGATGTGTAGTGCTGTAGCAGCATGGACAGATACTCTGTCAGACGACATAGTTTCCCTCGACAGGGATACTGTTTTGCTAACCCTGGGCCATATAAAAGACGTCGTCTTATATATGCGGGATGCTCAGAGGGACATTTGCCTGCTGGGCTCTAGAATTAATGCTATGTCCATTTCTGCCAGGAGGGTCTTATGGACTCGGCAATGGACAGGAGATGCTGATTCTAAAAATCACATGGAGGTTTTGCCTTATAAGGGTAAGGAATTGTTTGAGGACGGTCTATCGGACCTCGTGTCCACAGCGACAGCTGGAAAGTCGACTTTCTTGCCTCAGGTTTCCTCACAGCCTAAGAAAGCACCGTATTATCAAATGCAGTCCTTTCGTTCTCAGAAAGGCAAGAGGGTCAGGGGCGCATCGTTTCTTGCCAGAGGCAGGGGTAGAGGTAAGAAGCTGCACCATGCAGCCAGTTCCCAGGAACAAAAGCCCTCCCCTGCTTCCACGAAGTCCACCGCATGACGTTGGGGCTCCACAGGCGGAGCCAGGTGCGGTGGGGGCGCGTCTCCGAAACTTCAGCAACCAGTGGGTTCGCTCACAGGTGGATCTCTGGGCTGTACAAATTGTATTTCAGGGATACAAGCTGGAATTCGAAGCGACTACCCCCCGCCGTTACCTCAAATCAGCCTTTCCAGCTTCCCCCATGGAAAGGGAGGTAGTACTGGCGGCAATTCACAAGCTGTACCTCCAGCAAGTGATTATCAGGGTCCCCCTCCTTCAACAGGGAAGGGGTTACTATTCCACAATGTTTGTGGTACCGAAACTGGACGGTTCGGTGAGACCCATTCTGAATTTAAAATCCTTGAACACTTATATATAAGAAATTCAAGTTCAAAATGGAATCACTCAGAGCGGTTATTGCAAGCCTGGAAGAGGGGGATTTTATGGTGTTGCTGGACATCAAGGATGCTTACTTGCATGTCCCCATTTACCCACTTCACCAGGAGTACCTCAGGTCTGTGGTACAGGACTGTCATTACGAGTTCCAGACGTTGCCGTTTGGCCTGTCCACGGCACCGAGGATGTTTACCAAGGTAATGGCCGAAATGATGATACTCCTTCGGAAGAAGGGAGTTATAGTTATCCCGTACTTGGACGATCTCCTCATAAAGGCGAGGTCCAGAGAGCAGTTGTTGATCAGTGTAGCACTCTCTCAGGAAGTGTTGCAACAGCACGGCTGGATTCTGAATGTTCCTAAGTCGCAGCTGATTCCTACGACGCGTCTGCTTTTCCTGGGCATGATTCTGGACACAGAACAGAAGAAGGTGTTTCTCCCGGTGAAGAAGGCCCAGGAATTAGCGTCTCTGGTCAGGGACCTCCTGAAACCAAAACAGGTATCGGTGCATCACTGCACGCGAGTCCTGGGAAAGATGGTGGCTTCTTACGAAGCCATTCCCTTCGGCAGGTTCCATGCTAGGATCTTTCTGTGGGATCTGTTGGACAAGTGGTCCGGATCGCATCTTCAGATGCATCGGCTGATCACCCTGTCCCCAAGGGCCAGGGTGTCTCTTCTGTGGTGGCTGCAGAGTGCTCACCTTCTCGAGGGCCGCAGGTTCGGCATACAGGACTGGGTCCTGGTGACCACGGATGCAAGCCTCCGAGGATGGGGGGCAGTCACTCAGGGAAGAAACTTCCAAGGGCTGTGGTCAAGTCTGGAGACTTCTCTACACATAAATATACTGTAACTAAGGGCCATTTACAACGCCCTGAGTCAAGCAGAGCCCCTGCTTCGAAACCGGCCAGTGCTGATTCAGTCAGACAACATCACGGCGGTCGCCCATGTAAACCGCCAGGGCGGCACAAGAAGCAGGATGGCAATGGCGGAAGCCACAAAGATTCTTCGGTGGGCGGAGAATCACGTGCAAGCACTGTCAGCAGTGTTCATTCCGGGAGTGGACAGCTGGGAAGCAGACTTCCTCAGCAGACACGACCTCCACCCGGGAGAGTGGGGACTTCATCAAGAAGTCTTCACACAGATTGCAAAGCGATGGGAACTGCCACAGGTGGACATGATGGCGTCCCGCCTCAACCAAAAGCTAAAAAGATATTGCGCCAGGTCAAGGGACCCTCAGGCGATAGCTGTGGACGCCCTAGTGACACTGTGGGTGTACCAGTCTTTATATGTGTTTCCTCCTCTTCCTCTCATTCCCAAGGTACTGAGAATAGTAAGAAAGAGAGGAATAAGAACAATACTCATTGTTCCGGATTGGCCAAGAAGGACTTGGTACCCGGAACTGCAAGAAATGCGCACAGAGGACCCATGGCCTCTGCCTCTCAGACAGGACCTGCTGCAACAAGGGCCCTGTCTGTTCCAAGACTTACCGCGGCTGCGTTTGACGGCATGGCGGTTGAATGCCGGATCCTAGCGGAAAAAGGCATTTCGGATGAATTTATTTCTACGCTGATAAAGGCTAGGAAGGACGTGACCGCAAAGCATTATCACCATATATGGCGAAAATATGTTGCTTGGTGTGAGGCCAGGACGGCCCCTACAGAGGAATTCCAGCTGGGTCGATTCCTGCACTTCCTACAGTCGGGTGACTATGGGCCTAAAATTGGGATCCATAAAGGTCCAGATTTCGGTCCTATCCATTTTCTTTCAAAAAGAACTGGCTTCACTGCCTGAGGTTCAGACGTTTGTTAAGGGAGTGTTGCATATTCAGCCCCCTTTTCTCTAACGTCCTAGTGGATGCTGGGACTCCGTCAGGACCATGGGGAATAGCGGGCTCCGCAGGAGACAGGGCACATCTAAATAAAGCTTTTAGGATCACATGGTGCGTACTGGCTCCTCCCCCTATGACCCTCCTCCAAGCCTCAGTTAGGTTTTTGTGCCCGTCCGAGAAGGGTGCAATCTAGGTGGCTCTCTTAAAGAGCTGTTTAGAAAGTTTTTTTTTAGGTTTAAAATCTCAGTGAATCCTGCTGGCAACAGGATCACTGCATCGAGGGACTTAGGGGAGAGATTTCCAACTCACCTGCGTGCAGGATGGATTGGAGTCTTAGGCTACTGGACACTTAGCTCCAGAGGGAGTCGGAACACAGGTCATCCTGGGGTTCGTCCCGGAGCCGCGCCGCCGATCCCCCTTACAGACGCTGAAGACGGAGGTCCGGAAAGCAGGCGGCAGAAGACTCCTCAGTCTTCATGAAGGTAGCGCACAGCACTGCAGCTGTGCGCCATTGTTGCTACACGGCTCACTGATTCAGTCACGGAGGGTGCAGGGCGCTGCTGGGGGCGCCCTGGGCAGCAATATAAAATACCTTTGGTGGCAAAATAAATACATCACATATAGCCATTAAGGCTATATGTATGTATTTAACCCAGGCCAGTTTCTTAAAAAACCGGGAGGAAAGCCCGCCGAAAAAGGGGCGGAGCTTATTCTCCTCAGCACTCAGCGCCATTTTCCTGCTCAGCTCCGCTGGTGAGGAAGGCTCCCAGGACTCTCCCCTGCACTGCACTACAGAAACAGGGTAACAAAGAGAAGGGGGGCATAATTTGGCGATATTGATATATATTAAGAGCGCATATATAAAAAACAACACCTTCTAGGGTTGTTTATATACAATTATAGCGCTTTTGGTGTGTGCTGGCAAACTCTCCCTCTGTCTCCCCAAAGGGCTAAGAGGGTCCTGTCTTCGATAGAGCATTCCCTGTGTGGCTGCTGTGTGTCGGTATGTGTGTGTCGACATGTATGAGGACGATGTTGGTGTGGAGGCAGAGCAATTGCCGGTAATGGTAATGTCACCCCCTAGGGAGTCGACACCGGAATGGATGGCTTTAGTTATGGAATTACGTGATAATGTCAGCACATTACAAAAGTCAGTTGACGAAATGAGACGCCCGGCAAACCAGTTAGTACCGGTTCAGCCGTCTCAGACACCGTCAGGGGCTGTAAAACGTCCCTTACCTCAGTCAGTCGACACGGGTACCGACACAGATGAATCTAGTGTCGACGGTGAAGAAACAAACGTATTTTCCAATAGGGCCACACGTTATATGATCACGGCAATGAAGGAGGCTTTGCAGATCTCTGATACTGCTGGTACCTCAAAAAGGGGTATTATGTGGGGGGTGAAAAAACTACCTGTAGCTTTTCCAGAATCGGAGGAATTGAATGACGTGTGTGATGAAGCGTGGGTTACCCCCGATAGAAAATTGCTAATTTCAAAGAAGTTATTGGCATTATACCCTTTCCCACCAGAGGTTAGGGCGCGCTGGGAAACACCCCCTAGGGTGGATAAGGCGCTCACACGTTTATCAAAGCAAGTGGCGTTGCCGTCTCCTGATACGGCCGCCCTCAAGGATCCAGCAGATAGGAGGCTGGAAACTACACTGAAGAGTATATACACACATACTGGTGTTATACTGCGACCGGCAATAGCCTCAGCCTGGATGTGCAGTGCTGGGGTAGTGTGGTTGGATTCTCTGACTGAAAATATTGATACCCTGGATAGGGACAGTATTTTATTGACTCTAGAGCAATTAAAGGATGCTTTTCTTTATATGCGAGATGCTCAGAGGGATGTTTGTACTCTAGCATCAAGAGTAAGCGCGATGTCCATATCTGCCAGAAGAAGTTTATGGACGCGACAGTGGTCAGGTGATGCGGATTCCAAAAGACATATGGAAGTATTGCCATATAAAGGAGAGGAATTGTTTGGGGTCGGTCTTTCGGACCTGGTGGCCACGGCAACTGCCGGCAAATCCACTTTTTTACCTCAGACCCCCTCCCAACAGAAAAAGACACCGTCTTTTCAGCCGCAGTCCTTTCGCTCCTATAAAAAGCGACCAAAAGGACAGTCTTATCTGCCGCGAGGCAGAGGAAAGGGTAAGAGAGGGCAGCAAGCAGCCCCTGCCCAGGAACAGAAGCCCGCCCCGGGTTCTGCAAAGCCCTCAGTATGACGCTGGGGCTTTACAAGCGGACTCAGGAACGGTGGGGGGTCGACTCAAGATTTTCAGCAATCAGTGGGCTCACTCACAAGTGGACCCGTGGGTCCTGCAGATAATATCTCAGGGTTACATGTTGGAATTCGAAAAGGTCTCCCCCTCACCGGTTCCTAAAGTCTGCTTTACCAACGTCTCCCTCAGAAAGGACGTCGGTTTTGGAAGCCATTCACAAGCTGTATTCTCAGCAGGTGATAGTCAAGGTACCCCTCCTACAACAGGGAAAGGGGTATTATTCCACACTATTTGTGGTACCGAAACCGGACGGTTCGGTAAGGCCTATTCTAAACCTGAAATCCTTGAACCTGTACATACAAAAATTCAAGTTCAAGATGGAGTCACTCAGAGCAGTGATAGCGAATCTGGAAGAAGGGGACTTCATGGTGTCCCTGGACATAAAAGATGCTTATCTGCATGTCCCAATTTACCCCTCACACCAAGGGTATCTCAGGTTCGTGATACAAGACTGTCATTATCAGTTTCAAACGCTGCCGTTTGGTTTGTCCACGGCTCCTCGGGTCTTTACCAAGGTAATGACCGAAATGATGGTTCTTCTACGAAGAAAAGGCGTATTAATTATCCCTTACTTGGACGATCTCCTGATAAGGGCAAAGTCCAGAGAACAGCTGGAAGTCGGTGTAGCACTAACCCAAGTAGTGCTTCAGCAACACGGGTGGATTCTGAATCTTCCAAAATCTCAATTGACCCCGACAACACGTCTGCTGTTCCTGGGAATGATTCTGGACACGGTTCAGAAAAAGGTGTTTCTCCCGGAGGAGAAAGCAAGGGAGTTATCCGAACTTGTCAGGAACCTCCTAAAACCAGGAACTGTGTCAGTACATCAATGCACAAGAGTCCTGGGAAAGATGGTGGCTTCTTACGAAGCGATTCCATGCACGGACATTTCAGTGGGATCTGCTGGACAAATGGTCCGGATCGCATCTGCACATGCATCAGCGGATAACACTGTCACCAAGAACAAGGTTGTCTCTCCTGTGGTGGTTGCAGACTACCCATCTGTTAGTGGGCCGCAGATTCGGCATACAGGACTGGGTTCTGGTGACTACGGATGCCAGCCTACGAGGCTGGGGAGCAGTCACACAGGGAAGAAATTTCCAGGGCGTGTGGTCAAACCTGGAGACGTCCCTTCATATAAATTTACTGGAGCTAAGAGCGATCTACAATGCTCTAAGCCTAGCAAAACCGCTGCTTCAGGGTCAGCCGGTGTTGATCCAGTCGGACAACATCACGGCAGTCGCCCACGTAAACCGACAAGGCGGCACGAGAAGCAGAAGTGCAATGACAGAAGCTGCAAGGATTCTGCGCTGGGCGGAGAATCATATCATAGCACTGTCAGCAGTGTTCATTCCGGGAGTGGACAACTGGGAAGCAGACTTCCTCAGCAGACTCGACCTTCACCCGGGAGAGTGGGGACTTCATCCAGAAGTTTTCCACATGATTGTGAACCGTTGGGAAAAACCAAAGGTGGACATGATGGCGTCTCGCCTCAACAAAAAATTGGACAGATATTGCGCCAGGTCAAGAGACCCTCAGGCAATAGCTGTGGACGCTCTGGTAACACCGTGGGTGTACCAGTCAGTGTATGTGTTCCCTCCTCTGCCTCTCATACCAAAGGTACTGAGAATTATACGGAAAAGAGGAGTAAGAACAATACTGGTGGCTCCGGACTGGCCAAGAAGAACTTGGTATCCGGAACTTCAAGAGATGCTCACGGAGGATCCGTGGCCTCTACCTCTAAGAAGGGATCTGCTTCAGCAGGGACCTTGTATGTTCCAAGACTTACCGCGTCTGCGTTTGACGGCATGGCTGTTGAACGCCGGATTCTAAAAGAAAAGGGCATTCCAGAGGAAGTTATTCCTACCTTGATTAAGGCTAGAAAGGAAGTGACTGTACAACATTATCACCGCATTTGGCGAAAATATGTTGCGTGGTGTGAGGCCAAGAAGGCTCCAACGGAAGAATTTCAATTGGGTCGATTCTTACATTTCCTGCAAGCAGGATTGTCTATGGGCCTAAAATTGGGGTCCATTAAAGTTCAAATTTCGGCCTTATCAATTTCTTTATCATCCACTAGGGGTCACTGGAGTACTCTTGGGATATGGACGGGCGTAGCCGAACAAAGGCACTGAATATTCAAATTTAGGACTCTCCCCCCTCCATATCCCCGAGTACCTCAGTGTACTTTGTCAGTGTTTTTTCGGTGCTCACAGCACGAACATCAAGGCTTGTGGGAAGAGCCCACATTTGAGATTTTATTTTTCATTTTACTTTTTATTTTACACTTCCCTTCCCCAGTTTCTTGGAAAACAGGGGTCCGGGATGGTGCCGCTGCAAGGCAGCGTATGGCGTGTCGGTCCTCACAAAGAGCACCCTCACAGCCACAGGCGCTGCAAGGCAGCGCAGGGCGTGTCGGTCCTCACAAAGAGCACCCTCACAGCCACAGGCAGCTGTCTCCTGCAAGCTGCACGGAGCTTACAGAAGAAGCCCCGTCACAGCCAGGAATTAGCACAGCCAAGATGATGATCTGACAAGCTGGACAGAGCTTAGAAGCCCGTCACAGCCAGCATCAGAAGCCCCGTCACAAGCTGGACGGAGCTTGCAGCACAAGGTATGGTGGGGTGTCAGGGCGGTCAGCTCACGCTGCCGCCCTGCAGTGTGGGGAAAGTGTTTATTTTCTGTTGGCCACAGCTGATTACAGCCGCCGCTCATACACGTGCCCCGCTGAATTATCTCCCTGCACCCGCTCCACTATCTAGCAGCAGAGCGGCCGCAGCTCCGAGCGGCCGCACGTCAATCACAGACGCCGGCCGCTCTCCCAGCACTGATCAGCTCCGATCGGCCGCACGTCAATCACAGACGCCGGCCGCTCTCCCAGCACTGATACAGCGAGGACACAGCTCCGAGCGGCCGCACGTCAATCACAGACGCCGGCCGCTCTCCCAGCACTGATCAGCTCCGAGCGGCCGCACGTCAATCACAGACGCCGGCCGCTCTCCCAGCACTGATGCAGCGAGGACACAGCTCCAAGAGAGACGGCGCCCGCTCTCCCATCGCTAATACCGGAACACAGCTCCGAGCGGCCGCACGTCAATCACAGACGCCGGCCGCTCTCCTAACGCTGGTACCCGGCCACCGCTGTACAAAGCGCCGCCCGAGCCAGCTACTCTGCAGAGAGCCAGCGACGCCGCTCATATCCGCGCCGCACGATCTTCCGGCCGGCTCCCCGCCACTATACTCTGCGCTCTCCCTGCACCCGCTCCAGTCCGCTGCAGGTAACATAGGGTAGAAGTTACCTCACAAGCAGCGCAGCTGCAGGGGGGGTGAGGGGGGAGTAAATGCCCATAGCAGCAATATAGAAAGGCTGCATGGGTTAACAAAAAGGCTGTTTCAGTTTGTTAAGCAGATAGAAAGGCTGCATGGGTTAACAAAAAGGCTGTTTCAGTTTGTTAAGCAGTTAATGGGCTATCATAACCTAAGGTTTTCTGTTAAGGCTGCAATATAATACTGCAGGCTGGATTTATAGTAACTGGAAGTTAACTAAGTGTATGTGTTTACTGTATAATAGACCTGTAATAACATATACGCTATTAAGCATATATTACCTGTATAAAAGGCTATTAAGCCTATATTAACACTGCCTGTACTGTGATTTTCAGTGAAAGCAGAGGGCCATTTTTAATCATTGCTGTTTTTTCAGCTTATAATTCCTGAACATTCCGGTCATACACCTTTACTCCACAAGGAGGCGCAGGGGTGTTAGTGGGAATTTTTAGTTCAGGATAATTCTAGAACATTCCTGCCCTACATTTCTAAGCCACCAGAAGGCGCAGGGGTGTTAGTAGGAATTTGGTTCGGGTTTCATATGCCATGTGAACTGTTTTTCACATAAAGAATACTTTAGTTTCCTAAAGATTTCCGTAGAGAGAAACAACCATGAGTTTCGTATAAATATGCTGTTCAGCAATAACATATATTTCTCTATCGTCCTAAGTGGATGCTGGGGTTCCTGAAAGGACCATGGGGAATAGCGGCTCCGCAGGAGACAGGGCACAAAAAAAAGTAAAGCTTTACTAGGTCAGGTGGTGTGCACTGGCTCCTCCCCCTATGACCCTCCTCCAGACTCCAGTTAGATTTTGTGCCCGAACGAGAAGGGTGCAATCTAGGTGGCTCTCCTAAAGAGCTGCTTAGAGAAAGTTTAGTTTAGGTTTTTTTCTTTACAGTGAGTCCTGCTGGCAACAGGATCACTGCAACGTGGGACTTAGGGGGAAAGTAGTAAACTCACCTGCATGCAGAGTGGATTTGCTGCTTGGCTACTGGACACCATTAGCTCCAGAGGGATCGAACACAGGCCCAGCCGTGGAGTCCGGTCCCGGAGCCGCGCCGCCGACCCCCTTGCAGATGCTGAAGCGTGAAGAGGTCCGGAAACCGGCGGCTGAAGACTCCTCAGTCTTCATAAGGTAGCGCACAGCACTGCAGCTGTGCGCCATTTTCCTCTCAGCACACTTCACTGGGCAGTCACTGAGGGTGCAGAGCGCTGGGGGGGGGCGCTCTGAGAGGCAAATATAAACCTTATACAAGGCTAAAAATACCTCACATATAGCCCATAGGGGCTATATGGAGATATTTAACCCCTGCCTGACTGGAAAAATAGCGGGAGAAGAACCCGCCGAAAAAGGGGCGGGGCCTATCTCCTCAGCACACGGCGCCATTTTCTGTCACAGCTCCGCTGGTCAGAACGGCTCCCAGGTCTCTCCCCTGCACTGCACTACAGAAACAGGGTAAAACAGAGAGGGGGGGCACATTAATGGCTATATATATATATATTAAAGCAGCTACAAGGGAGCACTTAATATAAGGATATCCCTTGTATATATAGCGCTTTGTGGTGTGTGCTGGCAGACTCTCCCTCTGTCTCCCCAAAAGGGCTAGTGGGTCCTGTCTTCATTAGAGCATTCCCTGTGAGTTTGCGGTGTGTGTCGGTACGTGGTGTCGACATGTATGAGGACGATATTGGTGTGGAGGCGGAGCAATTGCCAAATATGCAGATGTCACCCCCCAGGGGGTCGACACCAGAATGGATGCCTTTATTTGTGGAATTACGTGATGGTTTATCTTCCCTTAAACAGTCAGTTGAGGACATGAGGCGGCCGGACAATCAATTAATGCCTGTCCAGGCGCCTCAAACACCGTCAGGGGCTGTAAAACGCCCTTTGCCTCAGTCGGTCGACACAGACCCAGACACGGGCACTGATTCCAGTGACGACGGTAGAAATTCAAACGTATTTTCCAGTAGGGCCACACGTTATATGATTTTGGCAATGAAGGAGACGTTACATTTAGCTGATACTACAGATACCGTAAAACAGGGTATTATGTATGGTGAAAAAAAACTACAAACAGTTTTTCCTGAATCAGAAGAATTAAATGACGTGTGTGATGAAGCGTGGGTTGCTCCTGATAAAAAGTTGATAATTTCAAAAAAAAAATGGTGGCTTCTTACGAAGCAATTCCATTCGGCAGATTCCATGCAAGAATATTCCAAAGGGATCTGTTGGACAAATGGTCAGGGTCGCATCTGCAGATGCACCTGCGAATAACCCTGTCACCAAAGACAAGGGTGTCACTTCTGTGGTGGTTGCAGAAGGCTCACCTATTAGAAGGCCGCAGATTCGGCATTCAGGATTGGATCCTGGTGACCACGGACGCCAGCCTGAGAGGCTGGGGAGCAGTCACACAAGGAAGAAACTTCCAGGGAGTATGGACGAGTCTGGAAAAGTCTCTTCACATAAACATTCTGGAACTAAGAGCAATCTACAATGCTCTAAGCCAGGCGGAACTTCTCCTGCAAGGAAAGCCGGTGTTGATTCAGTCGGACAACATCACGGCGGTCGCCCATGTAAACAGGCAGGGCGGCACAAGAAGCAGGAGTGCAATGGCAGAAGCTGCCAAGATTCTTCGCTGGGCGGAGAATCACGTGATAGCACTGTCAGCAGTGTTCATCCCGGGCGTGGACAACTGGGAAGCAGACTTCCTCAGCAGACACGATCTTCATCCGGGAGAGTGGGGTCTACATCCAGAAGTCTTCAACATGTTAATAGACCGTTGGGAAAGACCAATTGTAGACATGATGGCGTCTCGCCTCAACAAGAAACTGGACAAATATTGCGCCAGGTCAAGAGATCCACAGGCAATAGCTGTGGACGCACTGGTAACTCCTTGGGTGTACCAGTCAGTGTATGTGTTTCCTCCTCTGCCGCTCATACCAAAGGTATTGAAGATCATACGGCAAAGAAGAGTAAGAACAATACTAGTGGTTCCGGATTGGCCGAGAAGGACTTGGTATCCGGAACTTCAAGAGATGCTCACGGACGAACCGTGGCCTCTACCTCTGAGAAGGGACCTGCTACAGCAGGGTCCCTGTCTTTTTCAAGACTTACCGCGGCTGCGTTTGACGGCATGGCGGTTGAACGCCAGATCCTAAAAGGGAAAGGCATTCCAGAAGAAGTCTTTCCTACCTTGATTAAGGCACGGAAGGAAGTCACCGTGAAACATTATCACCGCATTTGGCGAAAATATGTAGCGTGGTGCGAGGATCGGAGGGTTCCGACGGAGGAATTCCAACTGGGTCGTTTCCTACATTTCCTGCAATCAGGATTATCTATGGGTCTCAAATTGGGATCCATTAAGGTTCAAATTTCGGCCCTGTCAATATTCTTCCAAAAAGAATTGGCCTCTGTCCCTGAGGTCCAGACTTTTGTCAAGGGAGTACTGCATATACAGCCTCCTGTGGTGCCTCCGGTGGCACCGTGGGATCTAAATGTAGTTTTAGATTTCCTCAAATCCCATTGGTTTGAACCATTGAAAAAGGTGGATTTGAAATATCTCACATTGAAAGTGACTATGTTACTAGCCCTGGCCTCTGCCAGGAGAGTATCTGAATTGGCGGCTTTATCTTATAAAAGTCCTTATCTAATCTTCCATTCGGATAGGGCAGAACTGCGGACTCGTCCGCATTTTCTCCCTAAAGTGGTATCAGCATTTCATCTGAACCAACCTATTGTGGTGCCTGCGGCCACTAGCGACTTGGAGGACTCCAAGTTGTTGGACGTTGTCAGAGCCTTAAAAATATACATTGCAAGGACGGCTGGAGTCAGAAAATCTGACTCGCTCTTTATATTGTATGCACCCAACAAGTTGGGCGCACCTGCTTCTAAGCAGTCGATTGCTCGTTGGATTTGTAACACAATTCAACTTGCACATTCTGTGGCAGGCCTGCCACAGCCTAAAACTGTAAAAGCCCACTCCACAAGGAAGGTGGGCTCATCTTGGGCGGCTGCCCGAGGGGTCTCGGCATTACAACTCTGCCGAGCAGCTACGTGGTCGGGGGAGAACACGTTTGTAAAATTTTACAAATTTGATACCCTGGCAAAGGAGGACCTGGAGTTCTCTCATTCGGTGCTGCAGAGTCATCCGCACTCTCCCGCCCGTTTGGGAGCTTTGGTATAATCCCCATGGTCCTTTCAGGAACCCCAGCATCCACTTAGGACGATAGAGAAAATAAGAATTTACTTACCGATAATTCTATTTCTCGGAGTCCGTAGTGGATGCTGGGCGCCCATCCCAAGTGCGGATTATCTGCAATACTTGTACATAGTTATTGTTAACTAATTCGGGTTATTGTTAAGGAGCCATCTTTAAGAGGCCCTTTCTGTTGTCATACTGTTAACTGGGTTTAGATCACAAGTTGTACGGTGTGATTGGTGTGGCTGGTATGAGTCTTACCCGGGATTCAAAATGCCTCCCTTATTGTGTATGCTCGTCCGGGCACAGTACCTAACTGGAGTCTGGAGGAGGGTCATAGGGGGAGGAGCCAGTGCACACCACCTGACCTAGTAAAGCTTTACTTTTTTTTGTGCCCTGTCTCCTGCGGAGCCGCTATTCCCCATGGTCCTTTCAGGAACCCCAGCATCCACTACGGACTCCGAGAAATAGAATTATCGGTAAGTAAATTCTTATTATATATATATATATATGCCATAAAATAACTTCATTAAGTCGTGCAAGTGTCTGTCTGTTGCCTATTATGATGTCTGTCTACATAGCGAATAAGGCTCTAGTGCAGACTAAAAATACTTTTAAAAAACCTATGGTAATCGGAGTCTCGGAATGACTCCGCCAGCTCTAACAAAAGACAGTCTTTCCAAAGGGCCAATTTCCCTTTGGGTACCAGAGTGTTTATTTCACTGGTCTTATAATTTAATGCACGATTCTATGTCAAATCTCACACCGATAACTACGAGTGAGAAGGGGACATTAGTCCAGCTCTCACATAGTGCGGGGTTTTGGACAACCATACATAATCGTTTCCAAAAGAACGCGATCCGCCATTGGTAGATGCGTTTCTGTCAAACATTATAAAAACCCAGTATACATTTGGGTCACTAGAATCTATGTATGAAACCATGCCGATCACTTTTAAAAGAAGCTGCAGAGTATATCTGTAAAGCTTCTGCTAACGCCGGTTATTTTCATTGTCGCTAGTTAAGCGCTACAAAGCCAGAGCTTGTTTGCTCCTAAATTTGATATACTTGTAACGACAGTATACTTGTAACGGCGTTTTATCCCTTTATAAGAAACAGTCACGCCTTGTAACGACAGGAGGTTACAGTCAGCAAGCCAGTGGTTTGATGACCTCTTTTACAATTGTGGAAGCGCGCCTTTACATGTTACATTTGCGAGGTTTCATGACTTCAACTCATATATGTCTCAGCTATTTACAGCTTAAAGTACAAAACTGCCTCTGTCGAACGGTTTGGCAGGTTGTCATTTAGTCTTTGCTGGTTATAAACCAGGCAATAGTACGCCAACAGAGTCAGAGTTACTTATTCCCCTCTGTTTAAGCAAAACAAGTCATTTACTACAGTTAGAAGATGGATTTTCTGCGGTTAGTATTTGCTTATTGGAGCCACAAAATTGCATAATTGCCTTTGATCTTCACAATGCGTATTTAACCAGTCCGGTTTCTTCATCACAGGTTCTCGCGTTTGCAAATCGCCACAACCATTAACCATTTCATGTCTACCGTTGCTTATCGCTTCGGGTATTTACCAAAGTGATGTTGGGATGATAGCTCATTTCACATAAGAACTCTGTATCAACAAAGTTGCTCTAACTTGCGCTACTAAGGTATACTGCGGTAGCAGATCAAATTCGCAAACAATCGCATCTAATTCCGTCTAAACGATGCCAATTCCTAGGTAAGATTATAAATACGGTAAATCAAAGACTTTTACCTACTACACCAGCAAGAACAAATGTACATCTAGTAATTAGTGCAAAACACGCACACTAGCGGTACATTGGTGTATTCACCTATTAAGAATAAAGATGTGTTTTCAATTTAGTTCGCCACCCTTCACTCTCGTTTCCCACAGAGGGACAAGGGTGCATATACTCTGGACGACAGTCGCAGAGGGTCAGGATTTGTAGTTAAAATCAGCGCAAAGGTTCTAAAACACGACCGATTGCTGTCGATAAATGCCTAGAACTCCATTCATTTTACAATGCAATACATGATTCGCTTTCAGTCTGACCAGGGATATTCTCTGGTTTCTCTGCAGAACGAATAAATCTTTCGCCTTTTACTAAAGATTTCCGTGGAGAGGAATAACCGTGAGTTTCATGTAATTTTTTGATGCCTGGCTCACGCTGCCCTTAAGCAGTCAAACAAGGCAACGGCAGTTGCATACACAACAACCAGTGAGAACCAAGAAGCCGCATGGCAATGCGGCAGGTAACTCAAAGCTTCAATGGCTCAGAACGCCATTATGTGAAAATGTCAAGAGATCATTCCGTGAGTGGACATCTGTTAGACAGATGATCTCACCCGTCAGGATTTGGATCCTGAAAACTGGACATTAAATCCAGAGGGGTTTCATATGTGAGTCTACAGAAGGGGGTTACCCTCAAGTATACATGATGGCATCTCGCCACAATTACAAAAGCTCAGTAGGTGTACAAAACAGATCACAAGGGCAGTGGCGGTGGAGTCTCTCACATTCATGTGGTCATTCAGCATCGTGTATCTGGCTCCACCATTTTCCGCTGCTCTCTCCGTTGCCAAAACGGATCATAAGACAGTTCGTCACATTCATACTGGTGGTATCTCATGGGTTTCGGAGAAGTTTGCTTTTCGATTTTTCAAGAAATACTTGCACACGATCTTGGCCCGATCATAATACGTCCAACCTGTTACATCAGGGAACGTTCTTTTACCCATAGTTACCTATGTACCTATTATCTATGTACCGCAGCTGCGGTTGACGGGGTGAGGGTTCAGACCGCCCTCTTAAGAAATTGAGCATTACAATCGGTTATACCAACCATGTTACGAAATAGTAAGCCGCTTAAGGCAGCTCAGTATTACAAAATTTTGTGTGCTTGCATAGGTTGTAAACCTCGGAAGTTTCCAACATCATCCTTCAAGTTACCCGTATTCTGTTAAACGGGGTGGGATGGAAAACTGCGTTGATCTGCACTGAGAGTGCAGGTATCTGTGTGGTAAACTTATTTTCAAAGACGTTTGCCTCTATTTGCGTCTGTACACATCTTTCTACAAGGTGTCATCAAAGTTCAGACTCTATTTATCCCACCTACAGCGCCAGGCGACTTGAGGTTGGGTTCAGATTTCTTACAGTTTTCATATTTTTGAACCCTTTCAACAAATGGGAATTACGTTTCTCACTTTGGAAAACATTTTTCTTCTAGTCTTGGCTTCGGCAAGGGTTTTGTTTTCATATTTGGGTGCCTTGTATTCCAAGCCACCGTATTTGAGTTTTCTCATGACAAAGCACATCTTCGGACGAATCACGCTTTCGTATTCTTCACATCAATATACCAATAGGAGTTCCTGTGTGGACAGCACATTCTAGAATTCTGAATGTGGTACACGCATTACGCGTTTATATATGTCCCGAACGTAAACAGTACGTGATATGAATACGTTGTTTGTGCTCTATGATACTGTCAACTGGGGTTAGCCAGTTTCTCAGCAGACATTATTCCAGTTGGATAATAATAATGACTACAAGTCAGGCTTACTTTAAGGCTAAGTTACAATTGCCGTCAGTAATAGCTTATCCCACAGGTTCTGTGGGAATGTCAGACCCAGCGGGTCGTGGAGCGTCTACGACGCGGCTACATAGCCTTTAGTGCACCACGTTTGTGCACTTTTACACGTTATGAATGGTGGCGCCATCAGCATCTAGCTTTGGCTGCCTACTGTTACAAGTATCAAACAGCTCTCCCGCCCATGAGGGAAGCTTTGGTACGTCCCAAGAGTACTCCAGTGACCCCTAGTGGATGATAAAGAAAATAGGATTTTGGTACTTACCAGGTAAATCCTTTTCTTTGAATCCATAGGGGGCACTGGACGCCCACCCAGAGCAGTTTTACCTGGGTTGTTTTAAGCTCAAGGGAGCTTAGTGAACAAATTTTACTTGGGTGGTATTAAGCTCAAAGGAGCTTATGGTAACACATTTTCACCGATTGGTTCAAATTATAAAGTTCTATCGGTTAAGGTGTCAACTGTTTAGTTGACAATAAGGTGGTATTAAGCTCAAAGGAGCTTATGGTAACACATTTTCACCGATTGGTTCAAATTATAAAGTTCTATCGGTTAAGGTGTCAACTGTTTAGTTGACAATAAGGTTATGGGTCAACTTTGTTGTTGTCCGTTATGTTATAGGTATTCTCCATTGTCAACCTCTCTATATCCTGTTCGCTCAGTAAAAAACACTGACAAAGTACACTGAGGTACTCGGGGATATGGAGGGGGGAGAGTCCTAAATTTGAATATTCAGTGCCTTTGTTCGGCTACGCCCGTCCATATCCCAAGAGTACTCCAGTGCCCCCTATGGATTCAAAGAAAAGTATTTACCTGGTAAGTACCAAAATCCTATTTTTCTTCCAGAAGGAATTGGCGTCAGTGCCTGAAGTACAAACTTTTGTCAAAGGTGTACTACATATACAACCCCCAATAGTGCCTCCAGTGGCACCGTGGGATTTGAACGTAGTTTTGAATTTTCTCAAATCTCATTGGTTTGAGCCTCTACAATCGGTAGATTTAAAATACCTTACATGGAAGGTAACCATGCTATTGGCCCTGGCTTCAGCCTGGAGAGTTTCAGAGTTGGCGGCTTTATCATACAAAAGCCCATATCTGATTTTCCATTCGGACAGGGCAGAATTGCGGACACGTCCTCAATTTCTCCCTAAGGTGGTTTCGGCTTTTCACTTGAACCAGCCTATTGTGGTGCCTGCGGCTACTAGCGACTTGGAGGACTCTAAGTTGCTGGACGTTGTCAGAGCATTAAAAATATATATTTCAAGGACAGCTGGAGTCAGAAAATCTGACTCGTTGTTTATATTGTATGCACCCAACAAGATGGGTGCTCCTGCGTCTAAACAGACGATTGCACGTTGGATCTGTAGCACAATCCAACTTGCACATTCTGTGGCAGGCCTGCCACAGCCTAAATCTGTAAAGGCCCACTCCACAAGGAAAGTGGGCTCATCTTGGGCGGCTGCCCGAGGGGTCTCGGCATTACAACTTTGCCGAGCAGCTAAGTGGTCAGGGGAGAACACGTTTGTAAAATTTTACAAATTTGATACTCTGGCTAAGGAGGACCTGGAGTTCTCTCATTCGGTGCTGCAGAGTCATCCGCACTCTCCCGCCCGTTTGGGAGCTTTGGTATAATCCCCATGGTCCTGACGGAGTCCCAGCATCCACTAGGACGTTAGAGAAAATAAGAATTTACTTACCGATAATTCTATTTCTCGTAGTCCGTAGTGGATGCTGGGCGCCCATCCCAAGTGCGGATTGTCTGCAATACTTGTACATAGTTATTGTTACAAAGATCGGGTTATTACTATTGTTGTGAGCCATCTTTTCAGAGGCTACTTCGTTTTTTGTTATCATACTGTTAACTGGGTTCAGATCACAAGTTGTACGGTGTGATTGGTGTGGCTGGTATGAGTCTTACCCGGGATTCAAGATCCTTCCTTATTGTGTACGCTCGTCCGGGCACAGTACCTAACTGAGGCTTGGAGGAGGGTCATAGGGGGAGGAGCCAGTACGCACCATGTGATCCTAAAAGCTTTATTTAGATGTGCCCTGTCTCCTGCGGAGCCCGCTATTCCCCATGGTCCTGACGGAGTCCCAGCATCCACTACGGACTACGAGAAATAGAATTATCGGTAAGTAAATTCTTATTTTGTGCCACCAGTGTCACCCTGGGATCTTAACGTTGTGTTGTATTTCCTGAAATCCCACTGGTTTGAGCCACTTAAGACTGGAACTAAAGTATCTCACGTGGAAAGTGGTCGTGCTGTTGGCCTTCGCATCGGCTAGGCGTGTGTCAGAATTGGCGGCTTTGTCATGTAAAAGCCCATATCTGATCTTCCATATGGACAGGGCAGAATTGAGGACTCGTCCCCAATTTCTCCCAAAGGTGCTATCATCGTTTCATTTGAACCAACCTATTGTGGTGCCTGCGGCTACTCGGGACTTGGAGGACTCCAAGTTGCTGGACGTAGTCAGGGCTTTGAAAATATGTTTCCAGGACGGCTGGAGTCAGGAAGACTGACTCGCTGTTTATCCTGCATGCACCCAACAAGCTGGGTGCTCCTGCTTCAAAGCAGACTATTGCTCGCTGGATCTGTAGCACGATTCAGCTGGCTCATTCTGCGGCTGGATTGCCGCATCCAAAATCAGTAAAAGCCCATTCCACAAGGAAGGTGGGCTCTTCTTGGGCGGCTGCCCGAGGGGTCTCGGCTTTACAGCTTTGCCGAGCGGCTACTTGGTCTGGTTCAAACACCTTTGCAAAGTTCTACAAGTTTGATACCCTGGCTGAGGAGGACCTTGTGTTTGCTCATTCGGTGCTGCAGAGTCATCCGCACTCTCCCGCCCGTTTGGGAGCTTTGGTATAATCCCCATGGTCCTTACGGAGTCCCCAGCATCCACTAGGACGTCAGAGAAAATAAGAATTTACTCACCGGTAATTCTATTTCTCGTAGTCCGTAGTGGATGCTGGGAGCCCATCCCAAGTGCGGACTTTCTGCAATACGTGTATATAGTTATTGCTTAAATAAGGGTTATTGTTATGAGCCATCCGTTGAGTGAGGCTCAGTTGTTGTTCATACTGGTAACTGGGTAAGGTTATCACAAGTTATACGGTGTGATTGGTGTGGCTGGTGTGAGTCTTACCCTGGATTCCCAAAATCCTTTCCTTGTAATGTCCGCTCTTCCGGGCAAAGTTTCCCTAACTGAGGTCTGGAGGAGGGGCATAGAGGGAGGAGCCAGTGCACACCAGATAGTACCTAATCTTTTCTTTAGAGTGCCCAGTCTCCTGCGGAGCCCGTCTATTCCCCATGGTCCTTACGGAGTTCCCAGCATCCACTATGAACTACGAGAAATAGAATTACCGGTGAGTAAATTCTTATTAAAATCAATATATACGGCTAACGGAACGGTGCTCGGACCCACCATTGCTTGTGCGTGGGTAGGAAACTCTGGAAAAATGGTCTGACAACTTGCTTGTTAACATAGGACTATTTCATCCCTGTCAACTGTGTCTAACTCTCGGCCATATCAAAGATGCTGCAGGTTACTTAGTTGAAGCTATGAAGGATATTGGGTTGCTGAGTTCAAGATTCTCCGCTATAGCTATTTCAGCCTGCAGGGCGCTGTGGATCCGCCAATGGAATGCTGATGCGGAATCAAAAAAGACTATTGGGACGCTTCCTTACAATGGAGAAGCCCTCTTTGGAGACAAGCTGGATGCCATGATTTCAACAACTACATCAGGCAAGTCAGCATTTCTGCCTTCCGCAGCTGCTCCACCTAAGAAAGGATTTAATTCTCATACGATGCAATCCTTTCGGCCCAACAAGTCCAAAAAGGCAAAGTGTACCCCCTTCTTCACAGTAAAAAATCTACAACACCATCAGGCTCGCAGGAGCAGAAGTAAACAGCTATTTCTGCTAAAACCTCAGCATGACGTGGGGGCTCCCATGCGGAGTATGATCGGGTGGGGGTACGTCTACTGTCTTTCAGCCAGGTCTGGGTTCACTCAGATCTGGATCCTTGGGTATTGCAGATAGTATCCCAAGGGTACAAATTGGAATTCAGGAACTTCCCCCATGCTGATTTTTCGAATCAGCCTTACCAGCTTCTGTTCAGGACAGAGCAAAAGTTCTGAACGCAATATAGAAATTATGTCAAGACAACGTGATTTCCTTAGTTCATGTGTCACAACAGGGAAAAGGGTTTTATTCAAGCCTGTTTGTAGTGCCGAAAACGGATGGCTCGGTCAGACCGATTTTAAACCTAAAGACTCTGAACCTTTGTTTGAAAAGGTTCAAATTCAAGAGGGAATCCCTGAGAGCGGTGATCTCCAGCTTGGAGGGATAGGAATTTCTGCTATCGATGGACATCAAAGATGCTTATTTACATGTTCCCATCTACCCGCCGCATCAGGCATACCTGAGGTTTGCGGTGCAGGACTGCCACTACCAGTTCCAAACATTGCCTTTTGGGCTCTCCACTGCTCCGAGAATATTCACCAAGGTGATGGCAGAGATGATGGTTCTTCTTCGCAAGAAAGGAGTCGGTCATCCCATACTTGGACGATCTCATAAAAGCGAGATCCAGGGAGAAACGAGTGCAGAACATTGCACTTTTCCAGACTGTGCTTCAACAGCACAGTTGGATCATAAACCTTCCAAAATCACAATTGGAACCCACAATGAGGTTATCATTTCTGGGAATGATATTGGACACTGAAGCACAGAAAGTATTCCTACCGGTGGAAAGGCTCTGGAGATCCCGAGGATGGTCAAACAGGTTTTAAAACCAGCACGCGTATCGATTCATCAGTGCATCCGCCTGCTGGGGAAGATAGTAACTGCCTACAAGGCTTTACAATTTGGCCGATTCCACGCCAGGGTGTTCCAATGGGACCTACTGGACAAGTGGTTCGGATCACACCTACACATGCACTGGAGGATAATCCTATCAACAAAAGCCAGTATTTCACTCTTGTGGTGGCTTCAAAGTTCTCACCTCCTGGAGGGATGCAGGTTCGGGATTCAGACTTGGATCCTGGTGACCACAGATGCAAGCCTCTGACGTTTGGGAGCAGTCGCGCAAGGGGAAAGCTTCCAAGGACGATGGTCAAGTCAAGAAGTACTCCTTCACATAAATATTGAGTGCGGTGTACAACAGCCTTCATCAAGCAGCACACCTTCTTCAAGGTCGTCCCATACAGATCCAGTCAGACAATGTAACGGCAGTAGCTTACATAAACCGCCAGGACGGAACAAAAAGCAGAGCGACAATGGCAGAGGTGACAAAGATACTCCTCTGGGCAGAAAGACATGCAAAGGCTCTGTCGGCAATTTTCATTCCGGGAGTGGACATCTGGGAAGCAGACTTCCTCAGCAGATATGATCTCCATCCAGGAGAATGGGGCCTCCACCCAGAAGTTGCTATAAAGGTGATATTAGAAGTTACGGAGTCCCCTCCTTTACCACAGGAGAAGGCTTACTCTAATAAAGAGAAGAAAATTAATGTAACTTTCCCTCCATCTTATGAGCTGAACAGTCTGTTTGAGGGAGTCTGGACTAACCCTGAAAAGACATTTCAGATTCCCAAAAGAATTCAGGCAGCTTACCCTTTCCCGGCAGAGGACATGAAAAGGTGGGAGTCACCCCCCATTTAAGACAGTGCCCTGTCACACTTGACAAAAAAGGTGATTTTCCCTGCACCTGGGACGGCTTCACTAAAGGAGCCAGCAGACCGCAAGTTACGTTAAAAATCTGTGTGACCAATGGGACACTACTCAGGCCTACCATTGCCTGTGCGTGGGTGAGTAGTGCTATTGAAAAGTGGTCAGAAAACTTGTCATCAGAAATTGACACGAGAGACTAGATACTCCTAACGTTAGGTCATATCAAAAACGCTACATATATGCTGGAATCCATGAAAGATATTGGTCTCTTGAGATCAAGAGCCGCTACCATGGCAATTTCAGCACGTAGGGCGTTGTGGATTCGCCAATGGAATGCTGACGCAGATTCCAAAAGGAATATGGAGGCTCTCTCGTATAAAGGCGAGGCCTTGTTTGGAGATGGGCTGGATGCCTTAGTTTCTGTGGCTACCGCGGGTAAGTCGACGCTTTTGCCTAATTCTCCGGCCCCGGCGAAAGACCCATCACTCTCAGATGCAGTCCTTTCGGCCCAATAAATACAAAAAGGGTAAAAGTTCCCCTTTCTTTGCGAATAAAAGAAGGGGAAAAGGAAAAAAGTCCACAGCATGTCTAGGATCACAGGAGCAGAAATCAACCTCTGCTTCTGCCAAATCTTCAGCATGACGCTGGGGCTCCCTTGCGGGAGTCCGCTCAGGTGGGGGCACGTCTGAAACTCTTCAGTCAGATTTGGGTTCAATCTGGCCTGGACCCGTGGGTCTTACAAATAGTGTCCCACGGGTACAAGCTGGAGTTTCAAGACATTCCCCCCCATGCCGATTTTTCAAATCGGCCTTACCAGCTTCTGTCCCAGACAGGGAAGTGGTATCAGCAGCAATGCAAAAATTGTCAGGAGCAAGTGATTGTCCTGGTTCCCTTGTCACAACAAGAAGATTTTTATTCAAGTCTTTTCGTAGTTCCGAAGCCGGACGGCTCGGTCAGACCAATTCTGAATCTGAAAACACTGAATCTCTACCTGCAAAGGTTCAAATTCAAGATTGAATCTCTGAGGGCAGTGATTTCCAGTCTGGAGGAAACGGACTTCATGGTGTCAGTGGACATAAAAGATGCCTACTTACATGTTCCTATCTATCCTCCGCATCAAGCTTACCTGAGATTTGCAGTCCATGATTGTCATTACCAATTTCATACGGTGGCGTTTGGACTCTCCACGGCACCGAGGGTGTTTACCAAGGTGATAGCGGAGATGATGGTCCTTCGACATCAGGGAGTCAATAAAATTCTTTACCTGGACGATCTCCTGATAAAGGCGAGGTCCAGGGAAAAGTTGGTGAAGTGTATTGCACTCTCCCTGACAGTACTTCAACAACATGGGTGGATCATAAATTTTCCAAAGTCACAGTTGGAACCGACGACAAGATTATCGTTTCTGGGGATGATACTGGACACAAAAGTACAGAGGGTATTTCTTCCAGTGGAAAAGGCTCAGGAAATCCAGAGACTGGTCAAACAGATTCTGAAACCAACAATAGTGTCGATTCATCAATGCATTCGGTTGTTGGGGAAGATGGTAGCGGCCTACGAGGCCATTCAGTTTGCCCTATTCCATGCCAGAGTATTCCAGTGGGACCTATTGGACAAGTGGTCCGGATCCCATCTACACATGCATCAGAGGATAATCCTGTCATCCAGCCAGAATTTCGCTCCTGGGGTGGCTACACAGTTCTCACCTCCTAGAGGGACGCAGGTTCGGGATTCAGGACTGGGTCCTAGTAATAACGGATGCAAGTCTCCGAGGCTGGGGAGCAGTCACACAGGGGGATAGCTTCCAAGGAAGATGGTCAAGTCAAGAAACCTGTCTTCACATAAACGTTCTGGAGTTGAGAGCCATTTACAATGGCCTTCTACAAGCGGAGCATCGTCTTCAAAATCAACCCATACAGATCCAGTCGGACAATGTAACAGCAGTGGTGTGTCAGGAATCTGCATTCTCCATCGCATCACTACTGTGGAACTACAGGTTCCAGCAGTTCAGTTCCAGTTTTCAGTCTACTGCAGCCTGGAGTACACCGTGCTTCAGTTAACTCACAGCTGATCTGAACCACCTAATCCAGCGGGGTGTGTTCTCACAGAGATGCAACATCCAATCATCACAGACCAAGGGGTATAAACTCCAGTTCCTGGCTCAGTCTCATCTCCTTGGACAACACGTCACATTCTGTGAACAGGCATCTCCTGTTTGCAGTCCTCTGTCTGCAGAGATACCCCTGTGTATTGGACCTGTGGAACTACAGGTTCCAGTTCCGTTCCAGTCTTCAATCCTTTGTTTCCAGCGATCTCCTATTTCTGGCATTTCCAAGTTGTTTCCCTGTTCCAGTGTTCCTGTGGAACTACAAGTACCAGCATCCATTCCAGCTTTCCTAAGAGTCACATTCGGTGTACAAGTTCTCCTGGTTCCTGTGTTCCTGTTTCCAGTGGTTTCCTTGTTGCCCTTCTTCAGTCTTCAGTTTGCTATGAACTCCAGCCACAGTTTGCCACAACAACTTGCAGTAAGAGACTTTCTTCAGGTGTTCTTCCATTACTCAGCCTGTGCACCTGATTACCAGCATCTAGCATTGTGCATTGCATTCAGCACTTAACAACTTGCTGTATTAGAACTGTCTCCTGCTAGGGCCTTGCTTGGCTTAAAGACGTGTGCTTCTACAGAGACTGTGTGCTTTGATTGCTATTTGTTATATATCGGAGTTTCATTTGCTGCATCTGATTTCATTATTGCCTTATCATTTATATCAAGTTACAAGTTCATCTTCATTGCTCATTTGTTACCAGTGACTTTTGAAATATTCATTTATCGGATTAAGTTATTATTCATTGTTCCTGTCATCCGTTATCCCTGTGTGATAATAAATATCAAGCGCACATGCGCGGAACTTTTCGTCAGTTTCCCCGTTCCCTCTATCACTCCAACACTGACCCACTAGTGCCCCCTCCGGGGACAGACAAAGTTACAGAATCCTGACATGGCGTACATAAACCGTCAGGGCGGAACAAAAAGCAGAGCGGCAATGGCAGAGGTGACAAGGATCCTCCTCTCGGCGGAAAGACATGCAAGAGCTCTGTCAGCAATTTTCATTCCGGGAGTGGACAACTGGGAAGTAGACTTCCTCAGCAGACACTATCTCCACCCATGGTTGAGCGACAGCGGAAATGGCACCAACATTGTCACGAGCTTTCTGGCCTCCCAGGATGCATCGGGGCCTCACCATATAGTCCCACCCACTTACTCAGTCGAATCAGTTTTTTGTTTGGTGCGGCAGGAAGCCGGACCATGGTCACAGGGCTGCTGAGATAAAGCAGCCTGAAGCTTTTATTATTTTATTTTTATAGACTTACTATTTTTTTTGAGCGACTTTTCCTAACAGCGTTTTTAAACGCATACTGGAAAGTGACGCTCCGACAACTCCCCACCGGGTCGCAACAACGCTTACCTTCGCTGTATAGTGCTGTCTTGACGGGCGTCTGTGTCGGATGTTCTAGCAGGTCCAGCAGACGTAACCAGGCTGTGGCCGAAGCATGGGGGGGGACGGTAAGTCTATTGATTTCCTCTTACTAGGGGGTCCGGACACAGCTACACTGTATTGGTGGAGAATACAAACCGTGTGATGCGCCGAACATCTCGAGTGCGACAGCGCTACGCTCCGGGGATCATAGGCGCCAGGACTAGGCAGAGGCCGCGATCCTTAGGGTTTAAGTCAACAGGGGTATTCAGACGCTCTCCTGGCCGCCCCTCCTCTGAGTTCATGGCCAGTTTCCATGCATCTCCCGTCCATGAACTAAATTACCTCACTTCAGTCTCAGATGCTACCACGAGGGTACTCGGTCGCAGCTTAGACGCTGCGGTTGTGTATACTGGAGATCCTGCCTAGACCGAGTCGCAGGCCTTAGCGTCTGCATACACGTGGAAGTTGCTGAGCGTCCGTGTCCGTAAGGAGCGACTGTGTCTGTTATTAAGAGCGGTAGTGTACATCAGTAGCGTCTGAATCCACTCAGCGTCTTATGAGCGCATTTGCTTGGATATGGAAGTGTGGTGAGTCTCCCTGTATCCCGCTCTACGGAGGCAGGGTATACAGTACTAAAAATTCTCTCTATTTCTTAGTATGCATTGTTAATTTTTAGTACATATTGCATATGAGATCTGTGTATTACTGTGTTTTTTGTATGTTATGTTGAAAAAAGAACCAGTTAAAAACAGAAGTACAATTTTCCTACCTACTTGCAAATTGTCATGGGTGTTGTATTCTCATATGACAATGTCTAATGCTTTAACATGTGACTGACTGCTAGTATGAGTGCTGACTTTTCTGTGTAACGTCAGTCCTGTTCTGACACTCAATTCAGGTGCACTGTGGTCAGATTGATTTGACTTCTATATACTCATATATAGGTGATTTTCAGTCACAAATTGTGTAGTCATTTATCAGATTATTACCATGTCTGTGAGCGGCGAAAGTGACTAGGAGAATTTATCAAGCACTCCTACATCCCTAACAAGCTTATCTTGTAATACAGGGTTAATTGGTATGGACCAATTGGTCACTTATGAGGGCTTGTGTGCGAATTTTTTCCTTTTCAGCAAAGTAAAAAACAGGAGTTTGCTCAACCACCAACCACCATGGAATATGTTCGCAAAGACTTTATCAATTTTTCAATAGCGGACATGTTAACTCCGGTAGCACCACCTTAAGGGTTAGGTTACACTATTAACCTATACATGCAGCTCCCTCCCTACGGCTTGGTTCCAGTAGCCTCTACAAGTAACCAAGGGACAGGTAAGACTAAGACAGATACGTCTATGTGGCAGACTACACAAGATGATACAACAGATGATGATACAGTATATTCAAATACTCCGTATGATGATCAGTCGCAGAGTTTTAGTTCAGAGGATGTAGCTGAACATATTGATGCTGTGAAGGCTGTTCTCTCTTTGGAAGAGCCAGCCAAGACAGTGTTAAAATCTAAAGCACTTGTGTTTAAACGAACAATCAGTTCAAACTGAATTCCCAGCGTCTTGGGCGACGCCCAGTAAAAGGTATAAGATTCCGAAAAGATGGAATTCTTATTATCCATTTCCAGCTGCGGATTGTTCGAAAAGAGAAATTCCTCCAAAAGTAGATGCACATGTGCTGCGACTGGTGCATAAATCTGCTTTACCACTGTCATCTACCTCACTAAATGTCACAGACAGAAGGGTAGATAGTTTCTTGAAAAATATATTTCTCTTACGTCCCAGAGGATGCTGAGGACTCCAAAAGGACCATGGGGTATGGACGGATCCGCAGGAGACATGGGTGCACTAAAAAGACTGACTGGGTGTGAACTGGCTCCTCCCTCTATGCCCCTCCCCCAGACCTCAGTTAGACTTTGTGCCCAGGAGTGACTGGACACGCACTATGGGAGCTCTACTGAGTTTCTCTAGAAAGGTTTTTTATTTTCAGGGAGACCTGCTGGCTACAGGCTCCCTGCATCGTGGGACTGAGGGGAGAGAAGTCAGACCTACTTGTTCTTAAAGGCTCTGCTTCTTAGGCTACTGGACACCATTAGCTAGAGAGGGTTCGATCACTTGGTTCGCCTAGCTGCTTGTTCCCGGAGCCGTGCCGTCACCCCCCTCACAGAAGCCAGAAGAAAAAAGCCGGGTGAGTATTAGAAGCAAAGAAGACATCAGACGGCAGAAGACTTCAGTAACGGTAACAGCGCGGCGGTAGCGCTGCGCTCCATGCTCCCACACACTTCGCCAACGGCACTCACAGGGTGCAGGGCGCTGGAGGGGAGCGCCCTGGGCAGCACTTACTGAGGGTCAATGAACTGGCAGAACGCATGTTCGGTGCCCGGGCACCGTATACCTGACCCCCGCCAGTATTAAAAAAAAAAAAAATTTGAGCGGGACTACAGCGCGCCGGGAAGGGGCGGGGCTTAGTCGCACAGCTCACCAGCGCCATTTTCTCTCTGCAGAGACGCTGGGCCGGACCTCCAAGCTCCTTCAAGTAACAAGGGAGCAAAAGCGGGGGGGGGGGGGGGGGGGCACATGAAATTTGGTGCTTTTATCCTATATACAGCGCTAGAGAGAGAGATATATATATATATATATATATATATATATATATATATATATATAAATTTCTGTGTAGTATATGGGCGCTGGGGTGTGAGCTGGAATACTCCCTCTCTCTACAGGCTTCCCTGTGGGTCTGTCCCCTTGTTTTTGGCCAGTGTGGGTGTCGCTGGATAAATCTGATTCTCGGACACAAACATGGAGGAAATCCATGGAGGACGCTTTGTCTCGGGTACAGACGACCTCAGGGTCACAAACGTTCATTTACCTAGATGGCAGATATAGATACCGACACGGACTCTGATTCCGATGTCGATTTCAATGAGGCTTCTTTGCATCCGAGGGTTGTCAGGAGTATTCAGTACATTATTATAGCTATCAAAGATGCTTTACATATCTCTGAGGAACCTGCTGTTCCGGACACGAGGGTTTGCTTATTTAAAGGGAAAAGGCCTGAGGTCAAGTTTCCCCCCTCTCATGAAATGAATGCGCTTTGTGAAAAGGCTTTGGAGTCGCCTGAAAAAAGGTGGCAGATTCCCGAGAGAATTTTGATGGCATATCCTTTCCCCTCTGACGACAGGGAAAAATGGGAATAGTCTCCCAATGTGGATAAGGCTGTATCCCGATTGTCCAAGAAGGTGGCCCTTCCGTCTCCTGACACGGCTGCTCTCAAGGATCCGGCGGATCGCAAGCTGGAGACGACATTGAATGCCATTTTCGTTAATACTGGTGCATTGCTCAGACCTGCTGTGGCGTCGGTATGGGTGAGTATTGCTATTGCTAAGTCGGCTGATAATTTAGCTTCTGATATGGATACCCTTGATAAGGATAACATTGTTTTGACTCTTGGTTATATCAAGGACGCTGCAGATTACCTTAAGGATGCGGCGAGGGATGTTTTTCTTCTTGGGATCAAGAGCTAATGCCATGGCGGTCTCGTCCAGGAGGGCATTGTGGATTCATCAATGGAATGCTGATGCCGGCTCCAAGAAAAATATGGAAGCTCTCCCCTTTAAAGGTAGTGTCTTATTTGGTGACGGCCTTGCTGACCTGGTGTCTACCGCTACTGCGGGTAAGTTATCTTTTCTTCCTTTTGTTCCTACACAACAGAAAAAGGCACCTCATCATCAGATGCAGTCCTTTCAGCCTAATAAGTACAAAAAAGGAAAGGGCTCGTCCTTCCTCGCTTCAAAGGGTAGAGGAAGGGAAAGAAGTCGCCTGCCGTGTCAGGCTCCCAGGACCAAAAGTCCTCCCCCGCTTCTACCAAATCCACCGCATGATGCTGGGGCTTCCCTGCGGAAGTCCGTACCGGTGGGGAGCCGTCTCAGATTCTTCAGTCAGGTCTGGTTTCAATCGGCCCTGGATCCTTGGGGTCTTAGACATAGTGTCCCAAGGGTACAAACTTGAGTTTCTGGAGATGCCCCCCCCCGCCGCTTTTTCATATCGGCCTTGCCAGTTTCTCTTCCAGAAAGAGAAGTGGTAAATGCTGCGATACAAAAGCTGTGTCAACAGAGGGTCGTTGTGCCGGTTCCCCCGTCCCAACGGGGGGGAAGGGTTCTTTTCTAGCCTCTTTGTCGTACCGAAGCCGGACGGCTCGGTCAGACCAATTCTGAACCTGAAATCCCTCAATCCGTACTTGAAAAATTTAAAGTTTAAGATGGAGTCTCTTCGTGCTGTGATCTCCAGCCTCGAAGGGGGGGATTTTATGGCGTCAGTCGACATAAAGGATGCTTACTTACACGTCCCGATATACCCTCCTCATCAGGCTTTCCTGAGGTTTGCGGTGCAGGATTGTCACTACCAATTTCAAGGTGAATGGTGGAAATGATGGTTCTCCTTCGCAAACAAGGGGGTCACAATTATCCCGTACTTGAACGATTTCCTGATAAAGGCGAGGTCGAGGAACAGTTGTTAAGAAGTGTGGATCTCTCCCTGTCGGTTCTGCGACATCACGGTTGGATTCTAAATTTGCCAAAGTCTCAGTTGATCCCGTCCACTCTGCTGCCCTTCCTGGGCATGATCCTGGACACGGAGCTACAGAGTGTTTCTTCCAGAGGACAAAGCCCTGGAAATCCAGACCATGGTCAGGGAGCTTCTGGGGCCGACAAGTATGTCGATTCATCAATGCACTTGCGTCTTACGAAGCCATTCCGTTTGGCAGGTTTCATGCCTGGGTTTTTCAGTGGGATCTGCTGAACAAATGGTCCGGGTCTCACCTGCACATGCACCGGAAAATAAGTCCATCTTCCAGGGCCAGGATTTCTCTCCTGTGGTGGCTGCAGGGTTCTCACCTTCTAGAGCGCTGCCGCTTCGGAATCCAGAACTGGGTCCTGTTGACCACAGATGCAAGTCTCCGAGGCTGGGGCGCAGTCACGCAAGGAGGAAGTTTCCAGGGAAAGTGGTCAAGCCAGGAATCTTGTCCACATAAATGTTCTCGAGTTAAGAGCCATTTACAATGGCCTCCTGCAAGCGAAGAACCTTCTTCAGGGTCTCCCTGTCCTGATCCAGTCGTACAACATAACTGCAATGGCGTACATAAAACGCCAAGGCGGAACAAGGAGCAGTGCGGCAATGGCGGAGGCCACAAGAATTCTTCGCTGGGCGGAACTGCACGTGAGTGCTCTGTCAGCAGTCTTCCTCCCGGGCGTGGATAACTGGGAAGCAGACTTCCTCAGCAGACACGATCTCCATCCAGTAGAGTGGGCTCTTCATCAAGAGGTATTTGCAGAAGTGACAAGGTGTTGGGGACTTCCTCTGATAAGAAGCTTCCGAGGTATTATTCCAGGTCAAGGGACCCCCAAGCCAGTGCAGTGGACGCCCTGGTGACTCAGTGGGTGTTTCAGTCGGTGTATGTGTTCCCTCCCCTTCCTCTCATTCCAAAGGTGTAGAGGATCGTAAGACGAATAAGGGTTCAGGCAATACTTGTCGTTCCAGATTGGCCACGGAGAGGGCCTGGTATCCGGATCTTCAGGAACTACTTGTAGAAGATCCTTGGCCGCTTCCTCTAAGAGAGGACCTGTTACTGCAGGGGCCCTGCGTGTTTCCAGACTTACAGCGGCTTCTTCAACTTTGCCGAGCAGCTACATGGTCGGGTTCAAACACTTTTGCTAAGTTCTACAAGTTTGATAGCCTGGCTGATGAGGACCTCATGTTTGCTCAATCGATGCTGCAGAGTCGTCCGCACTCTCCCGCCCGGTCTGGAGCTTTGGTATAAACCACAGGTTCTCAAACGGCTGCCGCACCTGGTGCCTTGTGATGGTGGAATACACAACCCCTGGAGGTTATTACTCAAAATGCCTACACCAATCATGCATTATTCTTTCTGTGTCTTTGTCTGTGTGGTTTATCTTTTGATGTAATACTTAAATCTTCTGTATTATGTGCATTGTGTGAGTTCTAGCTGCCGCCGCGGATGGCTGCCTCGGTGCTGCTCTGCCAAGCAGCCTTAGTTTCTCTGACGTCCTAGTGGATGCTGGGAACTTCGTAAGGACCATGGGGAATAGCGGCTCCGCAGGAGACTGGGCACAAAAGTAAAAGCTTTAGGACTAGCTGGTGTGCACTGGCTCCTCCCTCTATGACCCTCCTCCAAGCCTCAGTTAGATTTTTGTGCCCGAACGAGAAGGGTGCAGACTAGGTGGCTCTCCTGAGCTGCTTAGAGTAAAAGTTTTAAATAGGTTTTTTTATTTTCAGTGAGTCCTGCTGGCAACAGGCTCACTGCATCGAGGGACTAAGGGGAGAAGAAGCGAACTCACCTGCGTGCAGAGTGGATTGGGCTTCTTGGCTACTGGACATTAGCTCCAGAGGGACGATCACAGGTCCAGCCATGGATGGGTCCCGGAGCCGCGCCGCCGGCCCCCTTACAGAGCCAGAAGAGTGAAGAGGTCCGGAAAATCGGCGGCAGAAGACGTCCTGTCTTTTATAAGGTAGCGCACAGCACCGCAGCTGTGCGCCATTGCTCTCAGCACACTTCACCCTCCGGTCACTGAGGTTGCAGGGCGCTGGGGGGGGCGCCCTGAGACGCAATGAAAATACTTTTAATGGCTAAAAATACATCACATATAGCTCCTGGGCTATATGGATGTATTTAACCCCTGCCAGTTTTTCCACAAAAAAGCGGGAGAAAGGCCGCCGAGAAGGGGGCGGAGCTTATCTCCTCATCACACAAGCGCCATTTTCCCTCACAGCTCCGCTGGAAGGACGTCTCCCTGACTCTCCCCTGCAGTCCTGCACTACAGAAACAGGGTAAAACAAGAGAGGGGGGGCACTAAATTGGCAGATAAACATATATAGCAGCTATATAGGGGAAAAACACTTATATAAGGTTATCCCTTAATATATATATAGATAGCGCTCTGGTGTGTGCTGGCAAACTCTCCCTCTGTCTCCCCAAAGGACTAGTGGGGTCCTGTCCTCTATCAGAGCATTCCCTGTGTGTGTGCTGTGTGTCGGTACGTTGTGTCGACATGTATGAGGATGAAAATGGTATGGAGGCGGAGCAATTGCCTGTAATAGTGATGTCACCCCCTAGGGAGTCGACACCTGACTGGATGGTCCTATGGAAGGAATTACGTGATGGCGTCAGCACTTTACAAAAGACTGTTGACGACATGAGACAGCCGGCAAGTCAGTTAGTACCTGTCCAGGCGTCTCAAACACCGTCAGGGGCTCTAAAGCGCCCGTTACCTCAGATGGTCGACACAGACCCAGACACGGACACTGACTCCAGTGTCGACGGTGAGGAAACAAACGTGTTTTCCAGTAGGGCCACACGTAACATGATCACGGCAATGAAGGAGGTTTTGAACATTTCTGATACTACAAGTACCACAAAAAAGGGTATTATGTGGGGTGTGAAAAAACTACCAGTAGTTTTTCCTGAATCAGATGAATTAAATGAGGTGTGTGATGAAGCGTGGGTTTCCCCCGATAAAAAACTGATAATTTCTAAAAAAAATTATTGGCATTATACCCTTTCCCGCCAGAGGCTAGGGCGCGTTGGGAAACACCCCCTAGGGTAGATAAAGCGCTCACACGTTTATCAAAACAAGTGGCGTTACCGTCTCCTGATACGGCCGCCCTCAAGGAACCAGCTGATAGGAAGCTGGAAAATATCCTAAAAAGTATATACACACATACTGGTATTATACTGCGACCAGCAATCGCCTCAGCCTGGATGTGCAGTGCTGGGGTGGCTTGGTCGGATTCCCTGACTGAAAATATTGACACCCTGGACAGGGACAGTATATTATTGACTATAGAGCATTTAAAGGATGCATTTCTATATATGCGAGATGCACAGAGGGATATTTGCACCATGGCATCAAGAGTAAGCGCGCTGTCCATTTCTGCCAGAAGAGGGTTATGGACGCGACAGTGGTCAGGTGATGCGGATTCCAAACGGCATATGGAAGTATTGCCGTATAAAGGGGAGGAGTTATTTGGGGTCGGTCTATCGGACCTGGTGGCCACGGCAACGGCTGGGAAATCCACCTTTTTTTCCCAGGTCACCTCTCAGCAGAAAAAGACACCGTCTTTTCAGCCTCAGTCCTTTCGTCCCCATAAGGGCAAGCGGGCAAAAGGCCACTCATATCTGCCCCGGGGCAGAGGAAGGGGAAAAAGACTGCAGCAGGCAGCCTCTTCCCAGGAACAGAAGCCCTCCCCCGCTTCTGCCAAGTCCTCAGCATGACGCTGGGGCCTTACAAGCGGACTCAGGTACGGTGGGGGGTCGTCTCAAGAAATTCAGTGCGCAGTGGGCTCACTCGCAAGTGGACCCCTGGATCCTGCAAGTAGTATCTCAGGGGTACAAGTTGGAATTCGAGACGTCTCCCCCTCGCCGGTTCCTGAAGTCTGCTTTACCAACGTCTCCCTCCGACAGGGAGGCGGTATTGGAAGCTATTCACAAGCTGTACTCCCAGCAGGTGATAATCAAGGTACCCCTCCTACAACAGGGAAAGGGGTATTATTCCACGCTGTTTGTGGTACCGAAGCCGGACGTCTCGGTGAGACCTATTCTAAATCTAAAATCCTTGAACACTTACATACAAAGGTTCAAATTCAAGATGGAGTCACTCAGAGCAGTGATAGCGAACCTGGAAGAAGGGGACTATATGGTGTCTCTGGACATCAAGGATGCTTACCTCCATGTCCCAATTTGCCCTTCTCACCAAGGGTACCTCAGTTTTGTGGTACAGAACTGTCACTATCAGTTTCAGACGCTGCCGTTTGGATTGTCCACGGCGCCCCGGGTCTTTACCAAGGTAATGGCCGAAATGATGATTCTTCTTCGAAGAAAAGGCGTCTTAATTATCCCTTACTTGGACGATCTCCTGATAAGGGCAAGGTCCAGGGAACAGTTAGAGGTCGGAGTAGCACTATCTCAAGTAGTACTACGACAGCACGGGTGGATTCTAAATATTCCAAAATCGCAGCTGATTCCGACGACACGTCTGCTGTTTCTAGGGAGGAGAAAGCCAGGGAGTTATCCGAGCTAGTCAGGAACCTCCTAAAACCAGGCCAAGTGTCAGTGCATCAATGCACAAGGGTCCTGGGAAAAATGGTGGCTTCTTACGAAGCGATTCCATTCGGCAGATTCCACGCAAGAACTTTTCAATGGGATCTGCTGGACAAATGGTCCGGATCGCATCTTCAGATGCATCACGGATAACCCTGTCTCCAAGGACAAGGGTGTCTCTCCTGTGGTGGTTGCAGAGTGCTCATCTTCTAGAGGGCCGCAGATTCGGCATTCAGGACTGGGTCCCGGTGACCACGGATGCCAGCCTGAGAGGCTGGGGAGCAGTCACACAGGGAAGAAATTTCCAGGGCTTGTGGTCAAGCATGGAAACGTCATTTCACATAAATATCCTGGAACTAAGGGCCATTTACAATGCCCTAAGTCAAGCAAGGCCTCTGCTTCAGGGTCAGCCGGTGTTGATTCAATCGGACAACATCACGGCAGTCGCCCACGTAAACAGACAGGGCGGCACAAGAAGCAGGAGGGCAATGGCAGAAGCTACAAGTATTCTTCGCTGGGCGGAAAATCATGTGATAGCACGGTCAGCAGTGTTCATTCCGGGAGTGGGCAACTGGGAAGCAGACTTCCTCAGCAGACACTACCTCCACCCGGGGGAGTGGGGACTTCACCCAGAAGTCTTCCACATGATTGTGAACCCGTTGGGAAAAACCAAAGGTGGACATGATGGAGTCCCGCCTCAACAAAAAACTAGACAGATATTGCGCCAGGTCAAGGGACCCTCAGGCAATAGCGGTAGACGCTCTGGTAACACCGTGGGTGTACCAGTCAGTGTATGTGTTCCCTCCTCTGCCCCTCATACCCAAGGTACTGAGAATCATAAGAAGGAGGGGAGTAAGAACTATACTCGTGGCTCCGGATTGGCCAAGAAGGACTTGGTACCTGGAACTTCAAGAGATGCTCACGGAGGACCCGTGGCCTCTACCTCTAAGAAGGGACCTGCTCCAGTAGGGACCCTGTCTTTTCCAAGACTTACCACGGCTGCGTTTGACGGCATGGCGGTTGAACGCCGGATCCTGAAGGAAAAAGGCATTCCGGATGAAGTCATCCCTACCCTGATCAAAGCCAGGAAGGATGTAACCGTGCAACATTATCACCGTATTTGGCGTAAATATGTTGCGTGGTGTGATGCCAGGAAGGCCCCTACAGAGGAATTTCAACTGGGTCGTTTCCTGCATTTCCTGCAAACAGGACTGTCTATGGGCCTAAAATTAGGGCCATTAAGGTTCAAATTTCGGCCCTGTCAATTTTCTTCCAGAAAGAACTGGCTTCAGTTCCTGAAGTTCAGACGTTTGTCAAAGGGGTGCTGCATATACAGCCTCCTTTTGTGCCTCCAGTGGCACCTTGGGATCTCAATGTAGTTTTGGGGTTCCTAAAATCACATTGGTTTGAACCACTCACCACTGTGGACTTAAAATATCTCACATGGAAAGTGGTAATGCTTTTAGCCCTGGCTTCAGCCAGGCGTGTATCAGAATTGACGGCTTTATCCTATAAAAGCCCTTACCTCATTTTTCATATGGACAGGGCAGAATTGAGGACTCGTCCTCAATTTCTCCCTAAGGTGGTTTCAGCGTTTCACTTGAACCAGCCTATTGTGGTACCTGCGGCTACTAGGGACTTGGAGGACTTGCTGGACGTAGTCAGGGCCCTGAAAATATATGTTTCCAGGACGGCTGGAGTCAGAAAATCTGACTCGCTGTTTATCCTGTATGCACCCAACAAGCTGGGTGCTCCTGCTTCTAAGCAGACTATTGCTCGTTGGATTTGTAGTACAATTCAGCTTGCACATTCTGTGGCAGGCCTGCCACAGCCAAAATCTGTAAAAGCCCATTCCACAAGGAAAGTGGGCTCATCTTGGGCGGCTGCCCGAGGGGTCTCGGCTTTACAACTTTGCCGAGCAGCTACTTGGTCAGGGGCAAACACGTTTGCTAAATTCTACAAATTTGATACCCTGGCTGAGGAGGACCTGGAGTTCTCTCACTCGGTGCTGCAGAGTCATCCGCACTCTCCCGCCCGTTTGGGAGCTTTGGTATAATCCCCATGGTCCTTACGGAGTTCCCAGCATCCACTAGGACGTCAGAGAAAATAAGAATTTACTTACCGATAATTCTATTTCTCGTAGTCCGTAGTGGATGCTGGGCGCCCATCCCAAGTGCGGATTGTCTGCAATACTTGTACATCGTTATTGTTACAAAAATCGGGTTATTATTGTTGTGACCCATCGTTTCAGAGGCTCCTGTTATCATGCTGTTAACTGGGTTCAGATCACAGGTTGTACGGTGTGGCTGGTATGAGTCTTACCCGGGATTCAAAATCCTTCCTTATTGTGTACGCTCGTCCGGGCACAGTATCCTAACTGAGGCTTGGAGGAGGGTCATAGGGGGAGGAGCCAGTGCACACCAGCTAGTCCTAAAGCTTTTACTTTTGTGCCCAGTCTCCTGCGGAGCCGCTATTCCCCATGGTCCTTACGGAGTTCCCAGCATCCACTACGGACTACGAGAAATAGAATTATCGGTAAGTAAATTCTTATTTTTTAGCCTTAAATGTATATGTCTACTGTACAGAATAATAAAAATAGATTCAATAAGAAAACACAGCGCTTTGCTAACCACCAAAGAAACGTTAATCCTTATCCCTTTTTTATATATATATATAAACCTCACATTAGATTCCAGCTGCTCCCACCGGTGGTACTGCTCCACCAATAGATTGTAAAAATGTTAATAGATTTAATCAAGGGAGCGCTGAAAGCAAATTTGTTTTATATATCATAAATTTAATATGGTCCACACATATAACATCAATAAAAAAGACAATAAAAAATATAATAAAAAACAACAATTTAAAAGATATTATCCGGATAATTTAAAAACAACAATATGCACTCAATGATCCTCCTATGTCCTGAGCTCAGGTTATTGTATGTCCATTAATTCGTTCCAAAATCTGCTTAATAGTTTTTATCCGGCTGTGTCACTTTAGATGGTAATGAGTGATACAGTCTCTTTTCATTCAGTTATGATCGCAATTTAACTTGCATATTTAGCAGAAGGGGGGGTACCCTGAGACGTCCATGGTATCCAGTTACCGCGCTGAAGTGCCCACCAGACATCCTACCGGGGAAAAAGCTAAAGCGCGACCAAGTGAAAACGGTCCGTACCCCGTAGAAAGCCGAGGCGGCTGTGAGTATATCTCTGTCTGAGGCGGGCAGCGGCTGGGAGTACTAAGGGGTCGTAGCATACCGCTGTGAAAGAAAAACACCACACAGCGCTCTCCCCCTTCTGCTAAATATGCAAGTTAAATTGCGATCATAACTGAATGAAAAGAGACTGTATCACTCATTACCATCTAAAGTGACACAGCCGGATAAAAACTATTAAGCAGATTGTGGAACGAATTAATGGACATACAATAACCTGAGCTCAGGACATAGGAGGATCATTGAGTGCATATTGTTGTTTTTAAATTATCCGGATAATATCTTTTAAATTGTTGTTTTTTATTATATTTTTTATTGTCTTTTTTATTGATGTTATATGTGTGGACCATATTAAATTTATGATATATAAAACAAATTTGCTTTCAGCGCTCCCTTGATTAAATCTATTAACATGTCTACTGTACAGTTGCATATGTGCAGTATGAACTCATATGTGTAATGTTTGTAATGTATGCTACGTTTTTTCCTCCATGTTGCTGCTTGGCGATGCATTGTACCACAAAGAATTCCTAGTGTACGTGAGTACACCTGGCCAATAAAGCTGATTCTGAATTCTGAAACTCGGTCCTCAGGACCCCACACAGTGCATGTTTTGCAGGTCTCATCACAGAATCACAAGTGACATAATTAGCTCCACCTGTGGACCTTTTAAAATGTGTCAGTGCGTAATTAGTACACCTGTGCACTTGCTGGGTTACCTGCAAAACATGCACTGTGTGGGGTCCTGAGGACCGAGTTTGAGAACCACTGCTATAGACCCCATGGTCCTTTTGGAGTCCCCAGCATCCTCTAGGACGTAAAAGAAAATAGGATTTTAATACCTACCGGTAAATCCTTTTCTACTAGTCCGTAGAGGATGCTGGGCGCCCATCCCAGTGCGGACTGTTACTTGCAGTTGTATTGATACTGGTTATTTTCGGTTACACGTAGGTTGTGTTTCTGTTATATTCAGCTTGTTACTGTTAGTTCATGCTGTTATCTGGTTTCATGCTACTCCAGTTGTACGGTATGTTTGTGGTGTGGGCTGGTGTGTTTCTCGCCCTTAGTTTAACAAAAATCCTTTCCTCGAAATGTCAGTCTCTCCTGGGCCCAGTTCCTATAACTGAGGTCTGGGGGAGGGGCATAGAGGAAGGAGCCAGTTCACACCCAGTCAAAGTCTTTTTAGTGTGCCCATGGTTCCTGCGGATCCGTCTATACCCCATGGTCCTTTTGGAGTCCCCAGCATCCTCTACGGACTAGGAGAAAAGGATTTACCGGTAGGTATTAAAATCCTATTTTTCTCTAGTAGGAGCAGTGGTAAGACCTGCTATGGCTTCGGCCTGGGTAGCAAAGGCAATGGGCGAATGGATAGAGGAACTAGAGAATGACATCTCTTCCCCTAATAGGAAGCAAGAGTATCATTTAAGCCGTTTAAGACAATCTGCCCAATACTTGGAAGAAGCAGCAATTGATATGGGTACAGTTGCTTCTAAAGATTCAGCCTTGACAATAGCCGCGCGCAGAGCAGTTTGGCTACGTACCTGAAAAGCAGATGCGGAATCCAAGAAGGAATTGGAAGCATTGCTTTTCGTGGGTAATATATTGTTTGGGAAACCATTATCTGATATCCTAGAATCAGAGGCTGAATCAAAGTAGGTCAGATTTCCGACTACTTATAACCCGAAGTCTAAGGGTTCAAAGTTTCGCTCATTTCGTTGGCAAAGCGAAAGCTAAAGAGGAGTCTAAGCAACCCCAGTTCAAAACCAGGGGTAGGAAGCAGTGGGCTAGCAAAAAGCAAGCTTCCAAGCCTGAACAGAAACAATCAGCCTGAAGAGATGGGCCTCCGCCTGGAGGATCACAGGGTTGGGGACCGACTCCTTCATTTTGCACACATATGGCAGCAGTCAACAACAGATGCTTGGGTGCAGAAGGTGGTATCTCAGGGGTATGGGTTCCCATTCAGGAGACAGCCTCCTTAAAGATTTTTTTGCACCAGCCCGTCTCGTATAGAGTCGAAGGCCAATGCCCTGCAAGAAGCAGTCCAAAAATTACTGCAGTCAGGTGTGATTGTCCCAGTACCACCATCACAAAGGGGACAGGGGTATTACTCCAATCTATTGCTGATCCAGAAGCCAGATGGGTCATATCGACCAATTCTCAATCTGAAAATGTTAAACAAATACATTTGGATCCCAAAGTTCCACATGGAGACATTACGCGCCATAATGTTGGCTATGGAACCGGGAGATTACATGGTATATCTGGATGTACGGGATGCTTACCTACATGTGCCTATAGCACTGTCGCATCAGTGTTACCTCAGGTTTGCCATCCTCTAGGAACATTTTCTGTTCCACGCTTTGCCCTTCGGGCTTGCTACAGCACCCAGGGTGTTTACCAAAATTATGGTGGTTATGGCAGCTTGTCTGCGCAAACAGGGGATAAGAATATTCCCATACCTCAACGACCAGTTAATCTTAGCACATTCGCAAGATTTACTTTTGAGCCATCTTCAACAGACAGTAGTTTGTTTACAGAGACATGGGTGGCTCATAAATTGGGAAAAGTAGTCTCTGAATCCGTCACAGCGGATGGTTCATTTGGGGGCCATATTGGATTCAGACCTACAGAAAGTTCTCTTACCAGAGAAAAAGATAGTCAAGGTGCAGGTCATGGCTCAGGAAGCGTTGCACGCCCAGACAATGTCAGCCCATGCAGTAATGCGACTGTTGGGTCTGATGGTATCAACCTTCGACATGGTGGAATATGTGCAATTCCACTCCAGACCATTGCAGCACCTTATTCTGACCAAATAAGGTGTCATCAGATGATAAAGTTTCCAGTAAACGTAAAAAGGTCTCTAGCGTGGTGGCTAAAGACAGACCATTTAAACAAGGGGAGACCCTTTTGGATGAGTGACAAGTCCTGACAACAGATGCCAGCCTGCAAGGCTGGGGTGCGGTACTCGGAAGCCTATGGTTCCAGGGAAAATGGACCGCAAGGGAAAGTCGCCTGCCAATAAATCTGTTGGAAATGAGGGCCATTTACATGGCTCTAGTTCAGGCAAAGGACAGTCTGCAAGGAAGACTGGTCCAAATCCGCTCAGTCAATGCGACAGCAGTAGCGTACCTCAATCATCAAGGAGGAACTCACAGCAAGAGACTGATGGAGGAAGTAACTCCCATTCTAAGATGGGCGGAGCGCCATCTCCCAGCATTGTCAGCAGTGTTTGTCCCAGGTGTACTGAACTGGGAAACAGATTTTCTCAGTCTACACACCATTCAGGAAACCGAATGGGCATTACACCCAGAAGTGTTTCAGACAATAGTGAACAGATGGGGTCTACCAGAGAGAGATCTCATGGCGTCTCGTCTAAACAACAAAGTTCCGAGAAACGGATCGAGAACGAGGGATCCAGGAGCAGTCCTGGTAGACGCACTGTCAGTAGAATGGAAATTTCATCTGGCGTATCTGTTCCCTCCGATATCTCTGTTGCCAAGAGTAGTGAGAAAGATAAAGCAAGCAAAGGGAGCAGTAATTCTGATAGCTCCAGCCTGGCCAAGAAAACATTGGTACACAGATCTATTGAGGATGTCTGTGGAAGCACAGATACTGCTCCCTCAACGTCCAGATCTGCTAATACAGGGTCCTTGTTGTCACAGCCATCTGGATAGCCTGTCTTTGACGGCGTGGCTATTGAAACCTCTATCTTAAAAGCTAGAGGATTTTCAAAACAAGTAATCCAAACAATCCAAACTGTGCTTAGAGCAAGAAAGCCTTCCTCAGCTCGTGTGTATCACCGAATATGGCAAGCCTATATTCATTGGTGTACTGAAAAAAGTTTGAATCCAAGATCTTTCAAAGTATCCAGGATTTTGGATTTCCTTCAAGCAGGATTGGATAAAGGTCTGAAGGTAGCTTCCTTGAGAGTTCAATTATCAGCATTGACTGACTGTATGGTTTCAGCGAAAGATTGCTGAATTACAGGATGTACAGACTTTCAGGGAGTTGTACATATTCAACCTCCATTTGTTCCTTCTGCAGCTCCTTGGGATTTAAAATTAGTTCTTAAATTCCTCCAGGGTCCTCCGTTTGAACCACTTAAGAGAGCAGATCTTTCTCTGACGTCCTAGTGGATGCTGGGGACTCTGTAAGGACCATGGGGAATAGCGGCTCCGCAGGAGACTGGGCACAAAAGTAAAGCTTTAGGACTACCTGGTGTGCACTGGCTCCTCCCCCTATGACCCTCCTCCAAGCCTCAGTTAGATTTTTGTGCCCGAACGAGAAGGGTGCTCACTAGGTGGCTCTCCTGAGCTGCTTAGTGAAAAGTTTAGTTTTAGGTTTTTTTATTTTCAGTGAGACCTGCTGGCAACAGGCTCACTGCATCGAGGGACTAAGGGGAGAAGAAGCGAACTCACCTGCGTGGAGAGTGGATTGGGCTTCTTAGGCTACTGGACACCATTAGCTCCAGCGCCATTAGCTCCAGCGCCGCCGCCCCCCTTACAGAGCCAGAAGCAAGAAGAGGTCCGGAAAATCGGCGGCAGAAGACATCCTGTCTTCACCAAGGTAGCGCACAGCACTGCAGCTGTGCGCCATTGCTCTCAACACACTTCACACTTCGGTCACTGAGGGTGCAGGGCGCTAGGGGGGGGCGCCCTGAGCAGCAATAGAAACACCTTGGCTGGCGAAAATACATCACATATATCCCCCAGGGCTATATGAATGAATTTTAACCCCTGCCAGAATACAAAGAAAAACGGGAGATAAGGCCGCCGAGAAGGGGGCGGAGCCTATCTCCTCAGCAAACTGGCGCCATTTTCCCTCACAGCTCCATTGGAGGGAAGCTCCCTGGCTCTCCCCTGCAGTCACTACACTACAGAAAGGGTTAAAAAAGAGAGGGGGGCACTAATTAGGCGCAGTATTAAAAATACAGCAGCTATAGGGGGAAAAACACTTATATAAGGTTATCCCTGTGTATATATATATATATATATATATATATATAGCGCTTTGGTGTGTGCTGGCAAACTCTCCCTCTGTCTCCCCAAAGGGCTAGTGGGGTCCTGTCCTCTATCAGAGCATTCCCTGTGTGTGTGCTTTGTGTCGGTACGTTTGTGTCGACATGTATGAGGAGGAAAATGATGTGGAGGCGGAGCAAATTGCCTGTAATAGTGCTGTCACCCCCTAGGGGGTCGACACCTGAGTGGGTGAACTGTTGGAAGGAATTACGTGACAGTGTCAGCTCTGTATAAAAGACAGTGGTTGACATGAGACAGCCGGCTACTCAGCTTGTGCCTGTCCAGACGTCTCATAGGCCGTCAGGGGCTCTAAAGCGCCCGTTACCTCAGATGGCAGATACAGACGCCGACACGGATACTGACTCCAGTGTCGACAGTGAAGAGACAAATGTGACTTCCAGTAGGGCCACACGTTACATGATTGAGGCAATGAAAAATGTTTTACGCATTTCTGATACGAGTACCACCAAAAAGGGGTATTATGTTCGGTGAGGAAAAACTACCTGTAGTTTTCCTGAATCTGAGAAATTAAATGAGGTGTGTGATGTAGCGTGGGTTTCCCCCGATAAAAACTGATAATTTTCTAAAAAGTTATTGGCATTATATCCTTTCCCGCCAGAGGTTAGGGTGAGTTGGGAAACACCCCCTAGGGTGGAAAAGCGCTCACACGCTTGTCAAAACAAGGGCTCTACCCTCTCCTGAGATGGCCGCCCTTAAGGATCCTGCTGATAGAAAGCAGGAGGGTATCCTAAAATGTATTTACACACATACTGGTGTTATACTGCGACCAGCAATCGCCTCATCCTGGATGTGCAGTGCTGGGTTGGCGTGGTCGGATTCCCTGACTGAAAATATTGATACCCTAGATAGGGACAGTATATTATTGCCTATAGAGCATTTAAAAGATGCATTTCTATATATGCGTGATGCACAGCGAAATATTTGCCGACTGGCATCAAGAGTAAGTGCGTTGTCCATTTCTGCCAGAAGAGGGTTATGGACACGACAGTGGTCAGGTGATGCGGATTCCAAACGGCATATAGAAGTATTGCCTTATAAAGGGAAGGAGTTATTTGGGGTCGGTCTTTCAGACCTGGTGGCCACGGCAACAGCTGGGAATTCCACGTTTTTACCCCAGGTCGCCTCTCAACATAAGATCAGGCGCAGTCCTTTCGTTCCCATAAGGGCAAGCGGGCAAAAGGTTCCTCACTTCTGCCCCGTGACAGAGGGAGAGGAAAAAGGCTGCAGAAATCAGCCAGTTCCCAGGAACAGAAGCCCTCTCCCGCCTCTGCCAAGCCCTCAGCATTACGCTGGGGCTTTACAAGCGGACTCCGGCACGGTGGGGGCCCATCTCAAGAATTTCAGCGCGCAGTGGGCTCACTCGCAAGTAGACCCCTGGATCCTTCAGGTGGTATCTCAGGGGTACAAATTGGAATTTGAGACGTTTCCCCCTCGCCGTTTCCTAAAGTCGGCTTTACCGACGTCTCCCTCCGACAGGGAGGCAGTTTTGGAAGCCATTCACAAGCTGTATTCCCAGCAGGTGATAATCAAGGTACCCCTCCTGCAACAGGGAAAGGGGTATTATTCCACACTGTTGTGGTACCGAAGCCGGACGGCTTGGTGAGACCGATTTTAAATCTAAAATCCTTGAACACTTACATACAGAAGTTCAAATTCAAGATGGAGTCACTCAGAGCAGTGATTGCGAACTTGGAAGAAGGGGAATACATGGTGTCTCTGGACATCAAGGATGCTTACCTTCATGTCCCAATTTACCCTTCTCACCAAGGGTACCTCAGGTTTGTGGTACAGAACTGTCACTATCAGTTTCAGACGCTGCCGTTTGGATGGTCCACGGCACCCCGGGTCTTTACCAAGGTAATGGCCGAAATGATAATACTCCTTCGAAGGAAGAGAGTTTGTTATCCCTTACTTGGACGATCTCCTGATAAGGGTAAGATCCAGAGAACAGTTGGAGGTTGGTGTAGCACTATCTCAGGTAGTGTTGCGACAGCACGATTGGATTCTTAATATTCCAAAATCGCAGCTGGTTCCGACGACTCGTCTTCTGTTCCTAGGGATGATCCTGGACACAGTCCAGAAAAAGGTGTTTCTCCCGGAGGAGAAAGCCAGGGAGTTATCCGAGCTAGTCAGGAACCTCCAAAAACCGATCCAAGTATCAGTGTATCAATGCACAAGGGTTCTGGGAAAAATGGTGGCTTCCTACGAAGCAATCCCATTCGGCAGTTTCCACGCAAGAACTTTCCAGTGGGACCTGCTGGACAAATGGTCCGGGTCGCATCTTCAGATGCATCAGCGGATAACCCTGTCACCAAGGACAAGGGTGTCCCTCCTGTGGTGGTTGTAGAGTGCTCATCTTCTAGAGGGCCGCAGATTCGGCATTCAGGACTGGGTCCTGGTGACCACGGATGCCAGCCTGCGTGGCTGGGGAGCAGTCACACAGGGAAGAAATTTCCAGGGCTTATGGTCAAGCCTGGAGACATCACTTCACATAAATATCCTGAAGCTAAGGGCCATTTACAATGCTCTAAGCTTAGCAAGACCTCTGCTTCAAGGTCAGCCGGTGTTGATCCAGTCGGACAACATCACGGCAGTCACCTACGTAAACAGACAGGGTGGCACAAGAAGCAGGAGGGCAATGGCAGTGATAGCACTGTCAGCAGTATTCATTCCGGGAGTGGACAACTGGGAAGCAGATTTCCTCAGCAGACACGACCTCCACCCGGGAGAGTGGGGACTTTACCCAGAAGTCTTCCACATGATTATAAACCGTTGGGAAAAACTCGACAGATATTGCGCCAGGTCAAGGGACCCTCAGGCAATAGCTGGAGACGCTCTGGTAACACCGTGGGTGTACTAGTCAGGGTATGTGTTCCCTCCTCTGCCTCTCATACCCAAGGTACTGAGAATTATAAGATGGAGAGGAGTAAGCACTATATTCGTGGCTCCGGATTGGCCAAGGAGGACTTGGTAACCGGAACTTCAAGAGATGCTCACGGAGGATCCGTGGCCTCTACCTCTAAGAAGGGACCTGCTCCAGCAAGGACCCTGTCTGTTCCAAGACTTACCGCGGCTGCGTTTGACGGCATGGCGGTTGAACGCCGGATCCTGAAGGAAAAAGGCATTCCGGATAAGTCATCCCTATCCTGATCAAAGCCAGGAAGGATGTAACCACAAAGCATGATCACCGCATTTGGCGAAAATATGTTGCGTGGTGCGAGGCCAGTAAGGCCCGACGGAGGAATTTCAACTGGGTCGATTCCTACATTTCCTGCAAACAGGAGTGTCTATGGGCCTGAAATTGGGGTCCATTAAGGTTCAAATTTCGGTCCTGTCAATTTACTTCCAAAAAGAACTAGCTTCAGTACCTGAAGTTCAGACGTTTGTAAAAGGGGTACTGCATATACAGCCTCCTTTTGTGCCTCCAGTGGCACTTTGGGTTCTCAATGTAGTTTTGGGTTCCAAAAGTCACATTGGTTTGAACCACTTAAATCTGTGGAGTTAAAATATCTCACATGGAAAGTGGTCATGCTGTTGGCCCTGGCCTGGGCCAGGCGCGTGTCAGAATTGGCGGCTTTATCCTGTAAAAGCCCTTGTCTGATTTTCCATTCGGACAGGGCGGAATTGAGGACTCGTCCTCAGTTTCTCCCTAAGGTGGTTTTCAGCGTTTCACCTGAACCAACCTATTGTGGTGCCTGCGGCTACTAGGGACTTGGAGGACTCCAAGTTGCTAGACGTTGTCAGGGCCCTGAAAATATATATTCCAGGACGGCTGGAGTCAGAAAATCTGACTCGCTGTTTATCCTGTATGCACCCAACAAGGTGGGTGCTCCTGCTTTTAAGCAGACTATTGCTCGTTGGATTTGTAGTACAATTCAGCTTGCACATTATGTGGCAGGCCTGCCACAGCCAAAAATCTGTAAATGCCCACTCCACAAGGAAGGTGGGCTCATCTTGGGCGGCTGCCCGAGGGGTCTCGGCTTTACAACTTTGCCGAGCAGCTACTTGGTCAGGAGCAAATACGTTTGTAAAATTCTACAAATTTGATACCCTGGCTGAGGAGGACCTGGAGTTCTCTCATTGGTGCTGCAGAGTCATCCGCACTCTCCCGCCCGTTTGGGAGCTTTGGTATAATCCCCATGGTCCTTACGGAGTCCCCAGCATCCACTAGGACGTCAGAGAAAATAAGAATTTACTGACCGATAATTCTATTTCTGTAGTCCGTAGTGGATGCTGGGCGCACATCCCAAGTGCGGATTGTCTGCAATACTGGTACATAGTTATTGTTACCAAAAATCGGGTTATTGCTGTAGTGAGCCATCTTTTCTAGAGGCTCCTCTGTTATCATGCTGTTAACTGGGTTTAGATCACAAGTTATACGGTGTGATTGGTGTGGCTGGTATGAGTCTTACCCGGGATTCAAAATCCTTCCTTATTGTGTACGCTCGTCCGGGCACAGTATCCTAACTGAGGCTTGGAGGAGGGTCATAGGGGGAGGAGCCAGTGCACACCAGGTAGTCCTAAAGCTTTACTTTTGTGCCCAGTCTCCTGCGGAGCCGCTATTCCCCATGGTCCTTACGGAGTCCCCAGCATCCACTACGGACTACGAGAAATAGAATTATCGGTAAGTAAATTCTTATTTTTTCTACTGGCAATGGCGTCAGCCAGAAGAGTGTCAGATTTAGGAGCGTTATCGAGTAAGTCTCCTTTCCTAAGTTTTTTTTCCAGACAGAGCAGTTCTCAGAACTAGATCTGGTTATCTTCCAAAGGTGGTGTCAAAGTTTCACCTGAATGAAGAGATTGTAGTCCCAGCTTTTCAGGTATCGGGACTTTCTGCGGGAGAAGCGTCGCTGGACGTAGTCCGAGCTTTAAGAATCTACATAGATCGTACTAGTGCCATCAGGAAAACAGATTCTCTCTTCATCCTCTACGGATTTCATAGAAGAGGATGGCCTGCTAGTAAACAGACGCTGACGAGATGGCTCCGAATGGTAATATCAGAAGCTTATTCTCAGGCAGATCTCCCTACTCCGGCTAATGTCTCTGCTCACTCTACACGTAAGGTAGGTCCTTCATGGGCAGCACAACAGGGTGCTTCAGCAGAACAGATATGTAAGGCAGCCACATGGTCTTCCATAAACGCATTCATTAGACATTATGCCTTGGATACTTTTGGCTCTCATGATGCAGACTTCGGGCAAAAGGTCCTCCTGTGTAATCAGAAGCGTCCCCACCACTAAAATTGGCTTTGGGAATCCCTATGTTATCCAGAGAAATAGACGGTATGGTAAGAACTTACCGTTGATAACGTGATTTCTCTTATGTCCACAGGGATCCCTCCCTGACGCACCTGATTTGAGGATCTTGACAACCAGTAAAACCTCTTCCCTCTTGTATGGAAGGGTGTGCATGTGTGTTCTTATCACCTAAAATAGGTTTCTACCTGATGCTCCTGCCTAAATCGCTGTGGAAAGAACTGATTTGACTGAGTCAGTGGGCGGGACTATATGGTGAGGCCCCGATGCATCCTGGGAGGCCAGAAATCTCGTGACTGTGTTGGTGCCATTTCCGCTGTCTCTCAACCATATCCCAATGTTATCCTGTGGATACCTGTGGACATAAAAGAAATCACGTTATCAACGGTAAGTTCTTACCATAACGTCTATATTGTTGCAGGTCGAGAGACCCACAAGCAATAGCAGTGGATTCACTAGTGGCCAACTGGGTGTTTCGGTCAGTGTAGGTCTTCTCTCCACTTCCGCTAATACCAAAAGTTCTCAAGATCATAAGAAGAACAGGGGTTTGAGTGATCCTCATTGTCCCAGACTGGCCAAGGAGGGCTTGGTATCCAGATCTTCAGGAGTTGCTCATAGAAGATCATCTGCCTCTTCGCGAGGACCTGCTGCAGAAGGGGCCGTGCGTGTAACAAGACAAACCGCGGCTACGTTTGACGGCATGGCTGTTGAGCGCCGGATCCTAGCCCGTAAGGGTATTCCCAAAGAAGTCATTCCCACTCTTCTTCAGGCTATGGAAAGGAGTAACGTCTAGACATGGAGAAAATATGTCTTGGTGTGAAACCAAGAAGGCTCCAACGGAAGAGTTTCAGTTAGGACGTTTTCTCCATTTTCTTCAGTCAGGGGTGGATGCTGGCTTACGATTGGGTTCAATCAAGGTCCAGATTTCGTCCTTGTCCGTTTTCTTTCAGAAACAATTGGCCTCCCTTCCAGAAGTTCAAACGTTCTCAGAATTACAGCTTTGCTGAGCAGCTACTTGGTCAGGGGAAAACACGTTTGCTAAATTTTTCAAGTTTGAGTCCTTGGCCGCTGATGACCTACAGTTTGGTCAATCAGTTCTGCAGGGACATCCGCACTCTCCCGCCCGTACTGGAGCTTTGGTATAACCCCATGGTACTAAAGTGGACCCCAGCATCCTCTAAGATGTATGAGAAAACAGGATTTTTATACCTACCGGTAAATCCTTTTCTCCTAGTCCGTAGAGGATGCTGGACATGCAGTGCATACTTTACCTGCAGTAGTTATTTTGTTATAGTTTTACACAAGTGTTGTGTTAAATTGTTTTCAGCACGTTGCTGTAATGTTCATGCTCGTTGGCATGTGTTATGTCATATGCCATGTTGTGCGGCATGGTTGAAGTGTGAGCTGGTGTGAATGTCACCATTAACTTAAAAGTAAATCCTTTTCTTGAAATGTCCGTCTCCCTGGGCACAGTTCCTATACTGAGGTCTGGAGGAGGGGCATAGAGGGAGGAGCCAGTTCACACTCTGAAAAAGTCTTAAAGTGCCCATGGCTCCTGCGGAACCGTCTATACCCCATGGTACTAAAGTGGACCCCAGCATCCTCTACGGACTAGGAGAAAAGGATTTACCGGTAGGGGGGAAAAACAGGATTTTTATACCTATCTACAGGGCAGAGACTTGCAGCAGATGCAGTGGCATACCCTCCAGCTGTATCTTTTTGGCAGGTACAGGACCTTTTTTTTATGGTCTGTACCGATTTTTGGCTCTCCAAACTTCCATTGAAAGTACAGGGAAAGGGGCGTGGCAACGTCCCTTTAACTGTAGCCATGCCCCCTTTTTTAATTTGTAACGATTTGTCTGTGTACATTGTTGGAGGGTGTGTTGCTGCAGATGCAGTGGGACTATTTTGGGGTGTGGACCTTGAGCTGCAGCTCCATCAGCCCCATTGCTAATCCTGCTCTTGAAACACACAGCAGCCAAAGGGCAGAGCCTCCCATTGGATGTAACCTGTGTGGGAGGGCATTTCTCGCCCAATCAGCTGTGGACTGGGTGTGATAGACCTGCTGCTAACCCAATGAGCGCTCCTAACCACGCCCAGCGTTATACACACAGGCACAGAGTCACAGATCTGGGCTATTATATAGGAGAGAGTCACAATTGCGTACAGTAAAAGTTAGCAATGGCAGTAACAAAAACAGCCGCATCTCAATTAGGCCCATTGTGCAGAAATAGGGGGTGCTGTTCCTAGCAATCCGGTTCTAATTGTCAATTTTACATTTTCCTTTTGTGCAATAGAAGCTTGTGTTCTGATTATGGGAGAAACTCCGGTTACCTTTATACCAGTTTCTTCTATCTTAACTGATATTTCATGTGTTCGGCACAAGCTACATTGTATATACAATCTCTGTTTCTTTATGCAGAACGGGAACATTGAGCCTGGCAGCAGACAGGAGCAGAAACCAACGCCGGAACTGCCGGAGCAGGTCACTCTGAGCTTTAAATGGGCTCATAGTAAACCTGAGGAATATACAACAATCAGTGCAGATCCACAGGAAACAATTATTGATGCTCTGCAGAAAGATGATGATTTTACAGAACATTTTAATGATCTTTCGTATTTGATTATTTCTGCTCAGAGCCTTCGTGCAATAGTCAACCCATCGGTCCCGTGTGGCGCTCTGAGCAAAGGAGAAAAACTTGTGCTAAAAAAACCTAAACTAAATAAAGCAATGATGAAGCTACTAGAGACTCCGGCTTACCGGTATCGTCCTGGTGGGGGGTTTATTATAGTGCGGAGCAAAGGAGAAACCAAGGGAGGAGCTAATAGTATAATAGTACAGGACACGCATCTGTTTTCTACAAACTTGCTGGCGGTTTATGGCTATAGAGAGGAAAGCATTAGAGATGCTCTCACCAATGATAAGAGATTTACGGTAATGAATGTGTTCAAGCTTAAGACAGACACTGACGCCTACGGTTTCTCAGTACAACTGTCAGAGCTATTAGAACACCCAAACAACACATACACCATCATTACAGGTAAAAAACCTAAGGTTACTAAAGCTACTAAAGAGCCTGCCAAGAAGAGGAAACGTACCGGATCACCTGCAGAGACTCCTCAGTCTAGTCCCGCTCCCTACTCTCATTCAGCCAGTGACCCCCAAGGTGAGGCAGCTGCTGCAGCACCCTCTAAGGAGATAGTAGCGATATTGGTAGAAAGCTTTGACACATTTGTCAGGGACAGTGGCGGGCTAGACGCTGCATGGAAAATAATCAGTCAACAGAGCGATAACAATTTCCTAAAGATGCCCATAGCAGTGGGCCCCATGAGAAAGGTTATGAAGTACGCAGGCAATGTGGCGCTGATCCGGGTTAGAGAAGGTGATACAGTTATAAACCAAGGAACCTGTTTCCATCTGTGTGAGGGTCTGTTTCTCACCTGCTGCCATGTAGTGGAATGTGCACTCCTGAAAGCAAATGGTCAGTGTAACGTGGAGGTAATTTTCTCATGTGAAAATCCAGAGCAAGAAAAGGATCTTCCTGCTGCTGTCCCTGCGGAAATCATACTGTATTCTGAGGAACGTGATTATGCGTTTATTCTTGTTAGAAAGCAGTTTATTCCTGTTAGAAAGCTTTTTATTCGTACTGAGAAGCAGTATTTTGGGGCTAATAAGCAGTTTATTTATGTTGGGAAGCAGTTAAATTATAAGAAGTTTATTCCTGCTAGGAAGCAGTTTACTTGGGTTAGGAAGCCGTTTATTTGGGTTAGGAAGCCGTTTATTTGGGCTAGGAAGCAGTTTATTCGTGCTAGGTTTTATTGTGCAGAAGGCTTGTTGCGGCATTTAGGACTTCCACCAGAGAATGGTGTAGTGACCATTATTGGTCATCCAAAAGGGAAATGCAAACAAATAGATTTTTGTTCAGTGATTAACATCCCCAAGTGTCTTGCGATTACTGAAAAACTTCACCAGTACCCTACCTTTATCAGTTTACTAAATTCGTATGAAGCAGCGAAAATTAAAAACCCGGGATTATCAGCTTATAAGACATCTATGTACCATGGTGCTTCTGGGGCTCCAGTATTTAATGAGACTTTACAACTCGTGTCAATGCACACTGCGGGGTATACAGTCCCTGCTCCAACAGGAGTGAAAAGTTTGCTAGAGTATGGAAGTTGCATTGTTGATATACTACTTTACGGTCTGGTTCATATGGAAAACACTGACCTTAAACTAACGGAAATGGAAAATTTGTATCTCAGACTGAAGGTTATGGCTGCAAAGAATGCGCCATTAAAGGAATATATTCAGAATCACCAAACACATGAGTGGCCCATTATTACACAACTTTTACAAGACGCGGCACCAAACCTTGAACCTGGCAATGATGATTTCCCTATGGACACCTCATAGCCTAGCTGCATTTGTCGGTAATGACACTCAAATACACATTCATATAAACCATATGAGAGCTTCTCGAGAGCAATATATCTGCAAAGTTGTCTTTACTATATTTCTCTACAAAGCCTTTAATGTTAACCAGACCTTTCTCTATATCCCATATATGTGAGCCACTCCCCTGTGCTGACGGGATGTATATAAATGCCCTGTAATGACATGGGCCCATTTACCAGTGACCGCATTTGCAATAAGATTTGGGTGTGATATTAGTACCCAGGATCGCATTGCTGAATATCACCCGATACTCAGGCAGCGACACCCCTGCGATGTGCTGAGTGCGGTGTCGGGGCTTCTGCGCGGTCACTGTGACACAGCGGCCACTTCCAGGGAGGGTTCGCTCCTAATGCGATGTGTAGCCGGTAGGCTATAATGGCTATAATGGGCTAGCACCATCTTCAGACGGCGGTAGCTGCGGGACCAATATTGGGAGGTCATCTGATATTGGTAAATCTGGTGGATGCAGCTGCTGCGGTCCCTCCCTCTTACTTTTGGGGGATACTTAATATTTACAGCATTTTCATCGATGTAGCCGCCGATATATAATGATAAATGGACCCCATTGTCACATAAGAAGGGCACTTTGCCATTTACTGGGGGCCCCCGACATCCGTCCTATTGTAAACCCAGTGTAGTTCCTAATAGTTACTGATTAATCACAATGTCTTATATATGGCGCAGTGACACCACCACTCCGGGAAGGTGTCTCGTGTCTTCGTGTTTCACATTTATCACTTATTTAGTTTGTAGAAAGCAGACATAAGGATATGCGCACAGAGATCTAGTTATAAGATCTGTGAAAATGTTTTGTCACAGTGTCGGGATATTCATACTAGAGCGGGATACCGCAGGAAAAGCGAATATTTCCGCTGCGTTCTCCAAGTTTTTGTCAAAAGTCACACAACATGGGGAAATCCGGATAGCATTATGCGGTACTTACCTGTCCTCAATCCCCCTTCCTTAGAAAAAGTGGGAGTGCACATGTGCAGTATCAATGAAAATTGAGGTGATGACGGGACATGCATGGACCTTATCACAGATGCCCAGTGTGGAGGTGAGTGTCTCAGTTATGTACACATGTGTATACTCTACCGTCTGCACATACGCTGTACTGAGACACAGCCTGGGGCCCGCAAATAGTCCGACCGAGGACTCCTCAACAGTTCACCCAGGGGCCAGGACACTCACAGGAGGTTAGAATCTCTGGTGCAGATGTATTAACCTGGAGAAGGCATAAAGAAGTGATAAACCAATGATAAGTGCAAGGTGATAAACGCACCAGCCAATCAGCTCCAATATGTAAATTAACATCTGTCTGAATTACTAGAAATAGGTTTTTTTTTAATCTAAGGAAAGATTTTAATAAACTGAGCCCAGAGTGTACCAACACACACTGGCACTGAGAGACTGCCACTGTGACGCCAACACACACTGACACTGAGACTGCCACTGTGACGCCAACACTCACTGACACTGAGACTGCCACTGTGACACCAACACTCACTGGCACTGAGAGACTGCCACTGTGACGCCAACACACACTGGCACTGAGAGACTGCCACTGTGACGCCAACACACACTGGCACTGAGAGACTGCCACTGTGATGCCAACACTCACTGGCACTGAGAGACTGCCACTGTGACACCAACACACACTGGCACCGAGAGACTGCCACTGTGACACCAACACTCACAAATACTTTAGATTACTGCAATAAATTGTACCAATATAATTGACAAAGTCTCCTGTACCTGTATGCCTGATTATGTTTGCTGTATGTACCCCCCCCCCTCTCTTGCTTTCTGTACCCCTGAAACATTTATGAAATTGAATAAACATTAATACAATACAGTCCTTGCTGTCATTCTTTAGAAGTAAGAAATGTCCTGGAATTGCTAGACAGGAAATTTAGAGAACATTTCCTCCCTATCAACATAATGCCCAAATGGCCCAATTTTGCCCCATCGTTCTATCTGGCCGAGTTGCCTGGAATATTTTATGTAAAGCCGAGTACACACGGTGTGATTTTTTTGCACTATATTGTGCACTATCTAGCTAGAGTGTGATATAGTGCGCTATAAAGCACCGTGTACGCACTATGGGGGGTCATTCCCGCACATAGCAACTTTTTGCTGCTCATGCAATCAACTAGACGGCACCTATGGGGGAGTGTATTTTAGCATAGCAGGGATGCGATCACTTGTGCAGCCCTGCCATGCTAAAAAAAGCTTCAAAAGCCTGGGCACGCCTGCGTTCGCTTTACCACTCCCGGGAAACGGTGAGTAGATGCCCCGATCCTACTTCCCGCTGTCAATCTTCTCGCAATCGCGCCTGCGATCACTTTCGGCGGTTTGGCGTCGTTGCACGGCGACAGTCGTTGCTGGGCAACGGCGCGCGCGTGCAATGCGGCTGCCACGCAGCCGCAGTTCTGACCCGTTCGCACCATAGCGAAGAAATGCTGTGTGCAAACGGGTCAGAATGGCCCCCTATATTGTATGCGATATAGTGTGGTGTGCGCTGCAGCGGGTCGTATCCGATGTTCTATGTCGGATGAAAATGCAGCTCTATTTTGGCTAGACAGTACAATATCGAGTGCATATTGTACCGTGTGTATGTAACGTAAAATATTGTATCTGGACTTCCACTTCCGGCCCCGCTGATGAGAGCCGCACGCTAGTGCAGCTCTGACATCACCGCCGGGCTCCCGCTCTCACAGCTGCTCGTTCAGCCTCCACGCCGCCGGGACCCACACCCGCTGCCTCCCAAGACTCCGCTGCGGTGCATGGACTGCTTCCTCCTTCCCGCGATTCCCCGCAATAAAAACAAGGGATCCAAGGAGGGTCCTTCCAAAATGGCGCCCGGAGCCAGCTGCACGGACTCCCCAGCACCTATCTACACATGCAGAGCTGCACAGCAGAGGTGAGCTGCTTCCCCTGACCCCCTCTGGGCACACTTCTCCAATTGCTGCAGATGCTGCACATTTAGACTCCCCTGTGACGTACAGGGAAATGGTGACTGCCATTAGGGAAGCCATAGGCCCCCTTATCACTGCACAAACGGCCAGCATCACACAGCAGCTGGATAAACTCACAGAGTTCAGGAAACTGAGCAGAGGTTGGGGGCTATATTTTCAGATTTTAGCAGATCTTCAGACCTTTTCTAGCAAACAGAGGAAATCACAACACTCGATCATTAACAAGCTGCAAGATTTAGAGAATAGATCGCGCTGAAATAATTTACGGGTTGTTGGGGTCCCCGAAGACGCAAAAGGAACCGCCCTCTATGAGAATTACTCTCCCGGAATTGCTCCAGATCTCTGATCAGTGTCAGGATATGATCATTAAACGGGCACATCGCCTGGGGCCAATTCCCAATCAATCGGGTGCACGTCCCCGTGTGGTTATTTTCCGAATCCATAATTATGCACATAAAAATCTATTATGGGTGGCCTCTCGTAAGCTCGGTTCCCTGCACTGGAACGGCAATAAACTGCTCCTTTTTCAAGATTACTCAGCAGAGCTGACAGCTGCTAGAAAAGAGTTCTCTCCTGTTTGCTCCTATCTAATCAAGAAAGGGAAAAAATTTGCCTTGTTATACCCGGCTCGGCTTCGTATTTACGATGGGTCCTCACATGTGGACTTCACCTCAGTGGCTGATGCACAACAAAACTTGGAAGAACGGCAAACTGACTTAGATGCTCACTCTGGGCACGACTCTGACTGATCTGATTAACTTCCTAGCATCATTCTGCCCACTCATGTAGCATCATTTCTGCACAGTTACCTACACCATTCACTGCTTTGCCTATATGTTTGACTTTATGTGATCTTCCTTTCACAGGGTCTATGCCGCAGCTCTCCCCGCATCGGAGTTCCATTTCGTCCCCCTCCTCCGCATCCTTCACTTCCCTCCCGGTTGGCTGCATAACTCCACATTTTCAGGTTCTTTTTAAGCCTCGGCGGTATTACGGAGCTATTCCCGTGCTCCTTATGTTGGATTTCTTTTTTCCGTGAATTGGAAGTCCAACTTCCCAAGTTCATACACCACAGAGGTGGTCTCTTTTGACTCGGAAAGGTACGAGTCAGAGACCCACCTTCTGCCTGATGATTTTGGTTTTGTTTAATGTTTTAATGTTTTGTATGTTTATATTGTTTTGATCTCAAAATCAAGTCTACTCCCGACTCGCTCCCCCCTTTTCACCTGTTCATACTTAGGCTCTTGCAAGTGAGGTTGTTTTAATGCTCTTGTTTTTTTCTTTCATGATGTGCAGTAATGACTTCACGATGTACACCTATCTTTCTAGATGTTGTCATTGCTCAAAATTAGTTCACTAAATGTAGGAGGTATTAATTCGCCCCAAAAAAGAAGGAAAGTCTTGCTTTACCTACCTAAGCAGCACATTGATATATCCTTCCTTCAAGAGATACACCTTTTAACATCTGAAGTACTCAAATTGCAAATCCTTGGTTGGAGAGTATTGCACTCTGCTTCCTATACTTCGAAAAAGAGGGGCGTAGCTATCCTAGTTAAAAGAACTGTTCCCATAGAACTCCTGTCGTCCGTGAAAGACCCTGATGGGCGCTATGTTTTAATTGAATCCAAGATTGGCATGACAACTTATGTTTTTTGCAGAGACGTGCGGTGAGCTAAATGGCTCAGGAGGCACTGGCTAACCCCAGAGCCAGATTTACAAGCAATATATGAACCAAAGGGTACATCTGGGCATTATACACAGGTGCAGCAGTATATACATCTGGGCATTATACACAGGTGCAGCAGTATATACATCTGGGCATTATACACAGGTGCAGCATTATAAACTCCTGGAAATCTGGTGAGTTTTGATTAGAGATGTGTGGAAAGGATACGCAGGTGAGGCACTGCCTCACCTGCCGTAGACTTTTACTTCAGAGTTTGGGCTATAAAAATTATTAGAATAATGCAAAGAAGATATTTCAAACAAATGATCAGTATTTTTCATATATTTTATTAATCAAAACTCTGGTTTAAACGTAAGTATGACAGGAAAGGCTCTGCCTCACCCCACCGCACGTCACTGGTCTTTTGTAACTTGTACGCACCCAACGTGCCTTCTAAACAATTCTATACTGCTATTTTCACTGCCCTTCAACAATATACCCGTCTACCCATGCTAGTTTGGGGCGACTTTAATATGTATGTTCCTCTCATTTAGATAAACAGGGTATTCCTGGTAAATCTCACCCTGCTCAGAAATATGGTATACCCATACTACTGGACAGACTCTAGCTGCTTGATAGCTGGAGAACTCACCACCCGACTGACAGAGTATACACATGCTTATCAGCAGCCCACGGGTCCCTATCCAGAATTGACTATGTTCTAGTGTCGGCCTCTCTATTTTCTAAAATGGAAGATGTAGATATCTCCCCTCTTTGGATATCAGACCATGCCATGGTGTGGTTGACACTACGCACTACTGTGGATTTAGGCCCCTACATTCCATGGCGCTACGCCACTTCTTTTTCCACATTCTTCAAATTTCGTAGTAGAGTCCAGGCCGCCTGGGCAGATTATGAATGACTCAATATTGATTTCCTATCCATTGATACCTCGTTATTTTGGCAAGCATCCAAATCAGTTCTTAGAGGAACGATCATCGCTTACGTCCATTCTTTCAAAAAGAAAATAGCAATTGATTACTTGTCCCAACAATCTCATCTAACTACCTCTTACCAACTCTTCATATCTGACCGCTCCCCTACCAATAAATCAGCCTACTCCCTCACTAAAACCCATTTTGATGCCTTACTTACTAAATTAGAATCCACATACTCATTCCGTAAAGATCACCTTTTCTTTAAGTTCGGTAACAAAGTTGGTAAATTACTGACAAATCTCCTACGCAGCCAATCCCCACCTATGGTGATCCATCCATTAAAACTTCCTGATGGTTCTTTGGAATCCCGTAGTACTCACATTGTCAATATTATAACAGACTTTTACACCTCTTTATATTCTGCCCCCTCATATGACACCATGGTCGATGATTCCTTTTGGGAAAATTTGACTGTTCCATTGCTCCCATCCTCAGCTATTGATTTTCTCACAGCTCCGATGACTGAATTGGAAGTTAAAAATACTATCTCTAATTTAAAAACAGGAAAAGCCCCAGGACCAGATAGTCTGACGACCAAATATTACAAACTCTTAGTTACAAACTCTTCCATAATTCCTGTTTTAATGGCTTTGTACAACCAAATTATTACCATCTATACCCTCCCCAATTATTTTAATTTGACCATAATTAAACTGATTCCTAAGCCGAGAAGGGATCATAGCAATCCCTCCTCTTATCGACCAATATCTCTTCTTAACCTGGATTATAAAATTCTAATAAAAATCTTGGCTGATAGACTAAAGCTATTTCTCCCATCCATAATCCATAAAGACCAATCTGGATTTGTTGCTGGGCGACATTCTGTCACTAATGTTTGAAGAGTTTTCTCGGCTATCTTTTCTGTTTCCCAAACAGACCCCCCCCCCCCCAATTGCCTAGCGCCATACTCTCTCTCGATACCGAGAAGGCCCTAGACATGGTGCTCTGGTATCATCTTTTTTACACCATGTCCAAATTTGTTTTCCCAGAAAATGTTATAATTAATTAAACTTTATATTTGTCCTCTGTCTCCTAATTATCATGTAATGGCTACCTATCAAACCCTATCCCCATACTGAGAGGTACCAGACAGGGCTGCCCCTGTCCCCCCTGCTTTTTCGATATTGCACTGGAATCGTTAGCGATAACATTGCGCAATTCACCCCTTATCAAGGCATCCGCATTGGCACGATTGGTCTACGAAACTCTTTATTTGGAAATGACATGCTTTGTTTTTTACCTGAACACTCCCCATCAGTAGTGATGGACATTATTGCCCAATTCAGCACATTTTCAGGATATAAAATAAATCTAGACAAATCGGAAATGATGTCCCTGTCAGGTTCCCTGGACTTTATGCGCACCGACCCATCTCTGCATGCTATGACCATTGTTCCCTCACACTTTAAATATTTAGGCATCCAAGTCCCGGCTAAACTTTCTGATTTATATGGTTTACATTTTACCCCTTTAATATCGCACATTTCCAAAACTCTGGAAGGATGGAATTCCCTTCCTCTTTCCTTATTGGGTAGAGTGGCGGTTATAAAACATATTATTTTTCCTAAACTGCTTTACCTAATGCAGATGCTCCCAATACGCATGTCTCACACTGACATCTCTTCTTTAAATACCATTTTCAAAAAATTTCTTTGGAAAGCTGGGAAATCCCGTATTGCACGGAAGAAGCTATGCCTCGCAAACATGGAGGTTTCGGCCTCCC